>NW_020229951.1:0-162500 GCF_003227715.2 Harpegnathos saltator | reverse complement strand
TTACCTGTGTGTGTGTGTGTGTGTGTGTGTGTGTGTGTGTGTGTGCGCGAACCGCACCTGCCGTCGGTTTCGGTTGAGTTTTCAAACGCGCGCCGGCCTTGCCATTTTTTTGAAGACACGAGACGCGACAACAATTCCGCGCAGATTGACGTCAGGGCTCGGTGATGCCGGTCGCGTGGAGGAGCACACTGAGTCGCGAGAGAGTGCGGCTCGCCCTCGGCTTCGAATTGCGCAACGATCGCGAGAGGAACAATGCGGATGAATTTGAAGGAGAAAGGCGCCGCACGAGCCATCTGCTTCCAGGTTGGCGCGTCGGCGCAGAGAGTGCGCCAGCTCGCGGACGGCGCTTCTTACCTACGAGAGAGAGAGAGAGAGAGAGAGAGAGACGCTGCTCGAGATGGTTAACAATATTGAGCTTTATCGCGATGCTCGCCGTTGTAATTTATTCTAGCGAAAGTCAAGTCCCTTTAATTCGATAAACGCACGCTCGCTCGCTCGCTCGCTCGCTCGCTCGCTCGCGAACGCGAGAGAGACTGCCGTCACGCACGCACGTACATCGATCGCTACTCATTAATCGTCAACACGTGTTGCCGGTTTGGCGCGATTTGCTCTTTTCGAGCATTCCTCCCAGTCATCTTAATTTGCCGATAACGTATCAAGCCGGAGAACCGGAATGACGTCGGTCATGAATACCGCGAGCGGAACAAGATACAGTCGATGCGAGCGATGCGAAGTTAATTTATTATCGACGACTAATGAAATAACGTCGTAGGAAGATCGGCGATTAAATCGGCTTAATTTGTATGGATGACCGTCACTCGTGGATAATTCAGCCGAATGGAGCAGAAACGTCGGCGGAGCCGACGTCGTCCTGCGAAGGAATCCGCACGTCCGGAATATGCGACCTGCAACTGTCCGGAACTGCGCGCGAACGACGACTCAGGGAAGTGTCGCAGGATCGATGCCGTTTATACGATAAACAAATTGCGAGAACTCGTGTCGGATCCCGTCAGCGGCGGTCACGTACCGCGGCTGTCGCAGCTGCTCTGCGATTATCTCCGTGAGATCGGCGACGAGGGTTACGTATCCTTTGATTTGCGTTCTTCTGAGAATCGCTCGGCTCGCAAAATTCGCTGAGATTCTTCGCCTACCCGTTAAACGGTGAAAAGAGAAGCGGAAAAGAGAACGCGGGGAGAGAACGCGCTGTTCTCTTCATCAAAACGTAGGATGGACGTTAGACCGTTGTATATCGAAGCTCGCAGCCCTCTTCCGCTTCACTTCCCACGATCGTTCAGAGTAAGCGCGATTCCTTAAAGACTCGCACCCGTTGCCGCAGCCGTTGAAACACCTGCCGGCCGTGATGAGCGTGTTGGAGTTCCTCGCGTGGAAGTGCAGAACCGTCGACGAGTACCGAGCGCATCTGGATCGCATGCTGCAGTTGTGCAGTCGACCGCCTTTGTTGGAGCGCTCTTCCGACACTCTGACCCGCTCCGTCATAATGGAGCACTATTTCACGCTGCTGGGCTACCTTCTGACGATCGTGCCGCGGGAAGAGCAGATCCAGCGGATCCGCGACGCCCTCGACAGCTTGTTAATCGAGCGCGCGAGACCGGCCGCGAATGTCGCGGCGGCGAGGTTGGACTTCCGCCTGCGAGCCATGGAGAACTCCCGGTTGCCGGTCATCGTCGCCGAATTGCTGGAGGCGGCTACGCCGAAGGTCTACCCGAAGCTCCTGGAGCTGGCTTTCACGCTCGCCTCGGTCTCGCGTCAGTGCTGTGAGTAGTCGCCCGCGGAATCCGAACAATCGAGGTCGCGCGACAATGCGCAGGAGTCCCTTTCAGAACGAGCCGGCGGCTTCTTCTCGCTCTCGTAAACATTCTCACTGAGAAGAGGAGAAAGAAAAGCAAGGACAAAAGGGAGACAACGAGTTCGCTCGCGAGAGCCGGTCGAACTTTGCCGAGCGAGCAACGGTCCGGCGCGGCGCGGCGCGGCGGATTAGCATATTGAATGCTCGCGCGTACCGAGCGCGCCTAATTTATTCAAATATTATTCCGACGGACAACACAGCGCGCGACCAACGGACTGGAGAACTGAACTGGACTGGACTGGACGGGACGGGACGGGTTGAAGAGAAGGCATTAGGAGGAGGAGTCGCGCTTCCGCGACGTCGCTCCGCGCAGGCAGAAGCCTTCAAAGTATTCTTCGGTGAAGGTTACAGGATGCTGGAGGCCGGCGTACTGAATACCCTGCTCATCAGAATGGACCTGCCGTACGCGACGCAGCTGCGCTGCACCAGGCCGCCGGACGTCGAGCTCGGAGGTGAGGAGTATCCGTGGGACACCATGCTCCTGATAACGAGCCTCTTGTGGAGGCTGATGGGAGCGGTGCTGCCAGCGGGGAAACCGCTGCCGGACTGCCTGCTGAAGGACCTCCCCGCGCTCCAGCAGTGCGCCATGTGGTATTACTCGCCGATGATAACGTTGCGTTAACCTATCGCCACTTCCCCGCGTGCACGACGTCGCGTGTCCCTCGCCGACGACTCGGTCGCGTCGGGCATGAAACCCTTGGGCTTTTCGACGTAGCGCAGGGGCTTGAGGTACTCGTTCCAGCGGCAGGTGCTTCGCGGCCGACATCGAGCGGTCAACGCGAGGATCAGGAACGACATCGCCGCGCTGATCCTCGCCGGGGTCGTGGCCCTGCCGTCGTCGTGGGACCTCGTCGGCAGCGGCATCGCGGAGCTCATCGTCGGTCTTCTGGGCGCGATCGAGTCTGGCAGCACCAGGATATGGGCGGAGGACGTGACGTTCTCCGACAGCGACGACGACCTCTTCTTCAAGAGGATCCTGCTGACGATCGTCGCGCATCTCGCCCACCTGGACATTTGTGTCTTCGTAATTCGTTCTTGCCGATTTTCCGTGAAATCTCAGCTGTTCGCTGTTCGATGAAGAAGATGCTGATTGATTGATTCCCGAACGTCTAGGTGATGAGGAAGGCGATGGTCATACCGGTGATCCTGCGGATCATTGGATTCTACGCGAGCTGGAAAATCGACGGAGGATCAAGTGCGTCGTCAAGGTTGATCCTTCTGGAGTACGCGATGCACATCCTGTCGTTGTTGGCGCCGCGGATAACGACGGAATTTGTGAAGCGGAAGGGCACACTTGCGTAAAGAGAAAAAAAAAAAAGAAACACGGAAATGTCAGTGAAACGTTGAGAACGGAACGCAGAATAGATTTCAACATTCGCAGATTACTGGCGACGGTCGAGCGAGTTTCGCACGAGAAGTACGGCGAGCACCTCGCGATGATATTCACGAGGACGATCTGTTCGATAGTCCTGCGGAACGACGCGCTGTTGCTGGAGGACTTTCGGAAGCGTGGGATGATACCGTTGCTGATCAGTGAGAAGCATCGCGAGACATTGCTAATTTCCATTGTTCAACAATGAATTGTCCGAGGCGAACGTTCTTCTTCGGCTTTCAGAACTAATCAGCGACATCGTGGCTCTGGATAAGCTTACGACGAGGAGGCAAGGAATCCTGACGCTGCTGCTGATCGCCCTCGAGGGCCTCGTGAAAAAACAGACATCTGTTCAACAGATGTACGGCGAACGGAGCGTCCAGCTCGTTATAGAGATCTTCGCCAAGTGTTTGCATCAGAAGAAGGATGACTTTCAAGTGGACCAACGGTAACGGTTCAATATGCGACGAGTACGCTTTACGTGGCGAGGCATTTTCTGCATATCGTCGTAATTAGTCTCCTTTCGTAATCTCACCTCCTGTGAGTATGAAACGTTGGGGAAACGCGAGACGCGAGACAGATGCAATACTTGAAATCTGGGTTCTAGTGTTGAGAAAGAAGAAGAAGAAGAAGCAAGACGTAAAATATTTACATAACGAAACACAACGAACGTACGTTGCGACCGATTTCCTCTTCGTTGTTGTCCCTTCGACAGGCTCCTGTTGGCGATAGGCTGCTACGTTTGGGAGTGCGTGGCGCGGTGTCCAGCGAACCTGCAGATTTTCCTGCGGAACGGCGGCCTGTACGCCGCGCTGGACGTAATCGAGACAGCGAGCTACCCTGTGAAATGTTTGTATCTCGGCGCGCTGACCGACATGTGCGACGGCACCTTTTGCGGACCGTTCCTCTGTACCTGGCGAGGCGCCGATAAGAAGACAGGACTGATGTCCTTGCTCGCGGCTATCTGGCGGGAGGAGGAGGACCGGATCGGCGTTAAGAGACGCGCCGACGGTTCCATAGGCGGTTCGATCTCGTCGAATCGGCAATTTCCCTCGGCGGGAGGATCTTCATGGCGAATTCTTCGTGCTTCGTTTTTTTAGATCGCGAGTTGCCTCAGATGGGCAGCAGGCAGCGGGCGGATACGTACAGCTCGAAGCTCAGCGCGGACTCCAGCCCCACCATAGTCGACATGATCGGCTCGGTGCGGTCGAAGATCTTCAGCATTGCGAAAATTATCGAGCGGGACGGCGCGAGATACGAAATCGCTGACAAGCACTACAAGATTCTTCTGGACGCGCTGCCGACGGAGGATCGCGTAAGTTCAGCGGGGAGGATATCCGCGATAAGAGGAAAGATAACGATAATAAGCGGATGGCCGCAGTAAATAGGATCGGAAAAGAAACGAGCTCGCTAAAACAATCTTGGAACAATCAATCTCAAACTTGACGACTCTCTCGGCAAGATCCGAGCGAGAAGAACGATAAGATAACGAGCGGTTTCTGCGATGGCGAGCGATTGCACGATTCGCTCCGACTTGACCGAGGCGACACTTTGTACCCTGCCTAGCTACAGTGTACCCCCCCCCCCCCCGCGCCCAACAGGTGACAATGTGCTGCGTCAACGAGTACCTGCAGCTGAAGCTCGGCCAGATGTGGGCGGAGGTCGCCAGGTATCTGGAGCAAGCCGGCATCACGCCGTTGAGCGTGGACGCCCAGCTGATCTCCAACATGGTGCAATGGCACCGCTCATGGGGTGCATTCATCGAGGAGAGCCAGCGGAGGCTGACTTCGGCGGCCGAGCGCGCGGAGGAGATCCTGGAGAAGGAGGAGTTGGCGAGGATACGCGACGCCAGGCTGGCGCCGAGCCTGGATGCGCTGGACCAAGTGGAGCTGATCCGTCGCACGGCCGACAGGTCGCATATGCTGCGGATGAAAGAGCGGCAGAGGCGACAGGTGAACGCGGCGTTACGTTTCCCTAGCGACGCCGATGTCAAGCGATGCCACCGGACGTTCGCGGAGCGAGCGAATTTCACGGTAAAAATATACCGTGCGAGCGTGTGACGTCAGTCAAGGGTCATCGTTCACGCGACCGCGGCGGTTCCTCCTCAGGTTATACTCGGCCAGCATCAATCGATCGACACGTCGCACCTGATGGAGACGAGCTGCGACCTCGACGAGTTACCCTCTGTCTCGCCCCCGGACCCTGACTCGCCCTACGGAGAAACCTTCCCCTCGCTCGACGGCGCTTCCGCTGCTTCTCCCTCTCTGTCTTACGGACTGGCGGACGACTGCTGAAGCCGCCCGCGGAGAATCGATAGGTCTCGTGTCCGCGCCGATTGCCAGACGATTGTTGAGACAAACACGTCGCCGCGTCAGTCGCCGCGCAATGTGTATATTCTTCCACTGCCTGATGTAACGGCGCGCCTTTATCTTGCTGCGATATTACAGTTGTCTTCCTTATCAATGCAAGTCAACAAAGTATTATCTCCGTTGATTCCAATCAATTTTAATCTCTCGCGCACAAATGTTGTCAAGAAATAAATTTAATATATTCCAAAGACACTGGAAGCCACCGCCGGGTTTTATCTTATCTGCAGACGTTCGTGGCACACTTCCGCTCAATGTCAATGTCACGCGGCTTATCTACTCGCGCTGAGAGAGAGAGAGAGAGAGAGAGAGAGAGAGAGAGAGAGAGAGAGAGAGAGAGAGAGAGAGACGCCCTTCGTCCTCCCAACGACCAATTTCCCGAAAAGCGCGCTCCCGCGCGCTCGAGTTCGTCCGCCGTGCCGGCGAAGCCGCGCGCGCGCGTCTCCAGGCGTGATTTCGAATCTCGCGGGCCGCGTGACGCGCTCATCTAAATGACCCGGCGGCGGACGCGCTTATCTAGATGACAAACAGGGGGTATCCCAGAGGGGACGAGAGAGCGATCGGCGAGAACGTGGCGAACGTCGGATAGTGAGAGCGAGCGTGTCGTTCGCGTCGCAAGCGAACGTCGTAGCCGTAGCAGTGTTCCGCTCGACGGTACCGGTTTAAAACGAACGCGCGCCGCTCGGCACCGACTTACTCGCTGGAGAGTAACTTGCCTCGCGACCGCCTCCTCACTCTCTCTCTCTCTCTCTCTCTCTCTCTCTCTCTCTCTCTCTCTCTCTCTCTCTCTCTCTCTCTCTCTCTCTCTCTCTCTCTCTCGCTCGCTCGCTCGCTCGGTCGGTCGCTAGCGCGCGCGCCGCGCCGCGCGTCAGTGTGCCGCGCGCCTCGTTACGAATCGGACCGTTTCTCATTTCCGATCGATCTCTCGAAACGGACGATCTCTCCGCACGGCAGCGCGAAAAGTAACTGGCGAACGCGCGGCACGCACCGCGGCCAGCCGGAGATATCGCATCGCCGCGAGCAAGAGAGTGTGTGATTCTTCAGCGGAGCATCCTCGGTGCGCTCGTAAGCGCGGCGGCGCAATCGCCCTTGCCACCCATCCCTTTCCCCCCGCTGAAATTCAAGTCGCTGCCCTTCGTTTCTCCGTCTCCCCGCCCCTCTCCCTCTCTTTTTCATTCTCTTTTTCTCTCTCTCTCTCTCTCTCTCTCTCTCTTTCCCCCTTTTTTTCCCCATACGCCCGCGCCTTTGTCCCTCTTCGTCTTTTGCTCCGTCCTTCTCTGTCCTTCCCCGTCCGCCTCCAGTGCAGTCGCCGTTGCCGCCGCCGCCGCAGCCGCCGCCGCCGCCACCGCCGCCGCCGCCACCGCCGCCACCGCCGCCACCCGTCGCCACGACGTCGCGCGAGCGCGAGCGCGAGTGCGCTCGCCGCTTTTCCACCGCGTTCCCGTTTGCCCGGCCCCGGGTCTGCGCGAGTGCCTAACCCAGCGAGAGTGCACGGGACTCCGTCCGGAGGCGCAGACGCACCGTGCCGTGCCGCAGCCTCTTCTCCACGGCGCGAATTTCCCGCGAGGGAATCTGCCCCTCTTAGCGAGACGACGAGACACGGAGGAAGGCTTCTCCTCGTCGGCGACGACGACGCAGATATGGCGCGCGAGGAAGACCGGTGGTGCTTCTTTAACGGTGCGAACGCGCGACGACGACCTTCGCGAATCCCGCTGCTGCTCGTCCTGTGCTGCACGCTCCTCCTCGGATCCTTGGCAGTTGCCGCCGAGACCGGTGAGTGTGTGCGTGTGTGCAAATATAAATATATCATGTAAGTGCGTACACACACATACGCGCGTCCCGTCATATGTGTGTGTGTGTGTGTGTATGTACGCGCGCTCGCGAATGCGCGCTGTGGCGAATGTGCACGAGCGCCTTTCGATAACCTGTTGCGTATCACGGAGGATTCTTTTGGAGCGGATCGAGAAGGCGCGAGCGAGACGCCGTGATCGCTCGCCGGATCAAGAGAGGGAGAGAGGGAGAGAGGGAAGGAGGGAGAGAAGTTGCGGCGACGCAAAGGAGTGAGCGAAAGCAGAGAGAGAGAGAGAGAGAGAGAGAGAGAGAGAGAGAGAGAGGGAGAGAGAGACCAGGAGAGACAGCGAGAGAGGAGGAGGGAGAGAGAGAGAGAGAGAGAGAGAGAGAGAGAGAGAGAGAGGAGAGCAGGAGGAGACGTTTACTTCGCGCTCCAGGACAAAGTCCTTTTAAACGGCAATGATCCGATGAACTTTCCTACGCTCGCGGCGGAAAAATGACGAGGACTTTTGAAAAAACGACCGTGCCATACGCCGAGGATAATAACGCGAACGCGCGGACGCGCGAGAAGAGAGCGCGAAGGGGGAGCTCTCGCCAGTGAGGGGGGGGGGGCGACGAGAGAAAGGGAGGAAAAAGAAGGTCTGTCGAGAAATCAACGTAGGTCTCTCTCCTGACGTCATACTCGCACCCGCCCCCGCCCGCCGCGCAATATAAAGCGACGCTCTCTCTCTCTCTCTCTCTCTCTCTCTCTCTCTCTCTCTTTCTCTCTCTCTCTCTCTCTCTTTCGATCTAACGCATCTCTATCCCTGTCGTCTCCGTCGTGTCCGTCGTCATCTCGTTATCGTCATCGCCGCCGCCGCCGCCGCCGTCATTATCGCGTCGCGTCGCGTCACGTCGACGTTGGGCACCGCGCCGCATGGCGTCGATGCAACGGGATCGGAAATGCGCGAGACATCGTCGGATTAAGGTCGTGATCGCTCGGTTCGCCCGCTCGCTCGCTCGCTCGCACTCACGGCCCCGAAGACGCCGAGCGATCGTACACGCGCGTGTACGTGTTCATTACGCCCGCGGAGAGCAAGTGCGATCGCGCGAGCGCTGCGAAACGAAACGGTGAGTCGTGCCGGCCCCGGCACGCTTCCGGAAGTAGATTCTTTTTCAACTCCGTGTGTGAATATCAAAGGACGCGCGCCTCATCGTCGGGACGGACGAAACGGTATAACTATGTTGAATTAATCGGCGCAATTAAAAGAGCGATTGATTAAGCGGTCGATCGATCGATCGAGCGCGCGGACTCGATCGGGGGGGAAACGGCGCCCCGTTCTCACGTCTTCCCTATTCGCGGTCCGGAATTTTTTTTTCGACTCTTCGTCACCGCGCGTTGAAGTCACCGAGACGCGCGCGCGCGTCTCGGCCCTTTCCCTGATAATCGCGTTCGCGAGCGGCGGAAAGGGTTCTCGGACACCCAGTATAAGTCTTCCCTTCTCCGACTCAGCCTGTTCTGTCGCGCATCGCGCTTAACACCCGGCCGTTGCCTCGAGTCCTTCGATCTGACGAGCTATTTTTTTCCTCCTGAAATTACGAATGTCACGCGACGTCTCTCTAATCGCGCCTCGGTCCGCCGGAATCCGTCGATCAAATCGCCTATTAACGCGCCAGAATAATTGTGCTTCATGACTGATATTTTTTACGCTCGTCCTTGATAATATTGTTACTCGCCGGCTCGCTGTTATAAATGTTTCTCAATGCCGAGTGGGTGGGGGGAGCGAGAGAGCGAGAGAGCGAGACAGAGAGAGAGAGAGAGAGAGAGAGAGAGAGGCAGAAAGCAAGAGAGGAAGGGGGGATCTCCGGCGCGCGTGACGATTGTGTACTCTTTTTGCTCCGATTTTCGTCGGGGATAACGGTACGAATTCGCGAGTGACAGCTCGGAAAGGTTATCTCAGGTCATCCAGTGCTTATACCGCCGGCATGCGCGATTTCACGAGGCGAAACTGCCTGCGTTTGTTTCGGCGACGGTATCGTTTCGGGCCGCTCTTTTATTTACACATCATCAGTGCGCCAGACTGCCGGGCAGGAACACCGCGACTATTGTTGACGCTGTCGGAGCCGGAGATGTATTTCGAGCATTGTTGACATCTCGTTGGAATGTCAACAATCGTTAGCCGACTCTTCCTCGCGGCCCTCTCTCTCACTCTCTCTCTCTCTCTCTCTCTCGCGGAACGCCAAATTCAACGCGAATAACTTCAAAGACGAGAGAAGCGATTCGCTCGCTGACGTACCTCGCGGTCGTTATTTAACATCCCGGAGATGCCAGGAATATATATTCTTCTCTTTGCTTTTTAATTCTCACTATACAATCGCGTCGTACGCGCGTATGAAATAGCAGGTAATAACTGTTGTTCACGCTTGGCGGTTGGTATTTATAGACGAAAGGCGGTTTGTCACGAACGGGGCATTTGCTTCGTAATCGCGAAGTCGGCAAGAAGAAAAGACACGGATTACGCACGTTATTGCCGCAGCTTCGACGTCCCGCGAATAAATATTTCGTCGAAGCGAGCGAATATTTCGAAAGTCTGCGAATCCAAAAGAGGTTCCTTCCTACACACACACACACACACACACACACATACAGTTCCGTCTGGAATGTTCCCCAAAAGGAACGAAATGCAAAACGCCGAATCATCATTGGTCACATTATCATTAACTGTTGCGCGAGCGTAGAGCTTACAGCCGAGCGGGCAAATAACAGACGGAATATTTCACACGATCGCGTGTCCCCGCGCGAATACACATCATCGCGCGGTGCAACAAGCTGCCGCATCCATAATACATACGCCGGCGGTGTTTTGCGGAAATCGATGGATTAGCCAGCAACTTGACGCTCGTCCGTGGCGTCATTGCAAGTCGAGGCAAGTTACACCGCGATGGAAACTGCACCGACTCCCGCGCGCGTGTGCTTTGCACAAAACGTCGCGCAACATGATACATCATGCACGATCGCTTATCGCCGACGTTCGCGGCGGATCTGCCATTTTTCGACCGGAATCTCGAGTCGAGACGGCAGCAGAGGTACATACAGAGATAAGAGAAACACCTCTGAGTGTCTCGAACAACAATCTGGAGCGATACGCGCGACGTCCTTGACGACTCGACAGATATTAGGTATTAAACTTGATTTTAAGAGGATTTTTTGCGAAAATGAACGTGTTTATTTCGAAACAAAAAGTGATAAGTATATGTTGTTCAAACCCCATTTTTCTAATAAATATGTTGTTCAAACCCCATTTTTCTAATAAAAGGCGGATTCCTCGGCGGAAGAACGACTCGTTTTTTTCTGGTTATCCATGAATCCCGAGCCATTTTTTCATATCTTCTAAACTGAACTGAAGTGCTGAGCAGAAAGGTGATTCCGCATGGATCGAAACAAGTGGAAATCAGAAGGAGCATGCCTGGTGAATTTGCGGCGGGTGGGGTAGAATATTCCATCCGAGCAGCTCTAGCGTTTCCTTCAGCGGTTTAGCGACCGGTGTGGCCGAACAACGTTTGTCGTGTCTTTTGGCGTGCTCTGGTCGTTTTTCTTTCAATTCTTCGGTTCAGCTGTACTAGTTGTTGTTGTTGCTTCTGCCAATTCTTCAAGCGCTTGATATTGATCTTCGTCCAGCAATGCCTTCGACTCTTCGTCTTTAAACTTTTCCGGTCGACCAGGGCGTTTCTCGTCTTCCAAAACAAAATTTCTTCTTTCGAATCGTCTAAACCAGTACTCACAAGTTGAGATCGATGGAGCATAACACCCATAAACTTCGGACAGCAAACTAAAACTTTCAGCTGCCGATTTTTTCAAATGGAAAAGAAAAAGTAACACTTGCTGCAAATGGCGTTTCGTTGGCACAAAATTCGACATATTGAATGTGTCAAAAAGATATGTTATTTACATTCGGGCCAAATGAAATATACTGATTCTTAAAGCCTAATGACGGGGCTTTTATACGAAGTTGGCTTCAGTATGGGCCGATGCTACGTATCAGGTGCTCATTGCGCCATCTCTTGTAAATCCATGAAAATTAAGTTTAATACCCAATATAACGCGCCAATATACGGCGACGTTCGCTCGTAATTCGGCGAGGACCGAGACGCGACCGCGTGTCTCTCGGTCGCGTCGCAAAGTCCAGGACACCCTGTGTAGCGCGACGGCAGCCCGCAGCAGACTTTCAATTTGCACCGCGCCGGCGACTCGCGTGCGCGCGAGGCTGTTTTAATCCGCGATATTAATTCCAAGTGGTGCGCGCCGTTCCGACGTTTACAACCTTATCGCGGATATAGGGCCGCGCGCGGAATTCAAGCGACGCGAAGGTGAATGACGACGCCCGGGAGACACGGGGAAATTCTAATTTAACGCGCACGCAAAACGCGCTCGCACGCGATGCGCCGCTCTCTCGCCTCTCGTAACACTCGACTCGACTTTACTCGAAGCGCGGGACGACGCCTCGTTCAGCTGAGCGCGTAATTAGATTGCGCGTAACTCCATGGCGAGCGTATTTAAAACGCGCCGTGGCGGTTTAATCCCGCCCATGAAAATATTTCTCCGCGAGAGCGCGGAAGGGAGAGAGAGAGAGAGAGAGAGAGAGAGAGAGAGAGACGAGCGACCGAGGTCTGACTTCCGGCCTGGCAAGTCTCGCGAAAATCGATTAATCCGCCTCGCAGGTAGGCGCGACTTTTTTCCTTTTTTTCCTCGATGAATCGATTCGCCGGGATTTTTCTAAGGAAAAATGGAACGCGAGTATTTCTCGCCAGTCATTCTCCGTTCGTCTCCTGCGGATCGCCGAACGACGAACCTGCGTTCTCGCAATGAGCGGCGATTGGCCGAAGGTGAGGATTGTTCTCTCCTCGAAAGGAGAGCTCGCGATAGTAGATAAGACAAAGTGGACGAAGTGGGAAGAAAGGAAGGGGGGGAAGGATCTCGCGTTGGACGCCGAGGAATGTGAAATTTCGCCGGGGGACTCCCGCGGCAGCCGATGGCAGTGGCGTGCGTCTCGCGCTACGCGCGGAAACGCTCTCTGAAGTGTAGAAATTTGTCCTCGTAACACTTAGCCCGCTCGCATGCGTAACGCTTCCTCCAGCGGCGCGTCTATGCGATTAAATTCGACAAACACGTAATGACGGATGTTCGGTCGGACCTCCGCGAAGCTGCAGCTACGCGATAGGCGGATAAGAGCGATTAAAAACGAGGCTTGGGGGAAAGGCGATTGCTTCGTTTTCCAGCGACACGTTTCAAGTTTCTGTGTTTACATTAATTCCAGCTGCGACCCCAACGGCGACGACGCGTCGAGTCGCGTCCCACCGGGTCTCCCCTCGATGCCACACGTGACGACAGTGTCGTGTGGCTTTTTCTGGCCGAGTCGTGTACGAGCATAAATTAGACGCGAGGTGTCGTGTGTCGATTAAAATGTTAATGTCCGGCATATTTCCGAAGTCAGCCGCTCGCCGTGACGTAAGACGCGGTGAGAGAGGAATTCGCGACAGAAATCGGCACGGAAATCTGTTTACTGTGAACACGCGCGACGTCGTCGCTTTCGCCGCTCGTCACAGTCGGAGAAAGAGAGAGAGAGAGAGAGAGAGAGAGAGAGAGGGAGGAAAATCCTCATCAATCCTCACTGATCCGCGTCCTTTCGGTAACACATTTTCCAACAGCGTCGACAGAAAGGCAAGGGGGGGGGGTCGTACGGCGCAAGTAGCTTTCATCCACGTCATCGGTGCCTCGTGGAGAATGAACGAACGAACGAACGAGCGACGGATCCGGACAGATACGTGCGTTCTCGCGTACACCGGCGGCTCATCCATGAGTCATGGCTTTTGTCATATTTCCATCGACGTAGAAAGTTCAACGCACTCCCGGCTCGCCGTTACACCTTTCGTCGTAGCCGCGCGCGCGTAGCAGCATCGGATCGCTCCATTTTCGCTGACGCCGCGCGTTCCGCGCTCGGACTTACACTCAGACTGACCTCGTTTGCCCCTTACGAGCAAACGCGCGTGAACCCGCGAAGTCGGGGTGCCCGTATCGATGGGATCGATACCTCGGCGCCTCGGTGGGGTGTTCACCGTTGCGAGGAAGCAGTCGATTCCGAGGAGTAACGCACGCGCTTCCGGAAAGCTCCGCTCGAAGGACGCAGCCCCGTCGAGCGGATTCTTTCTCTCCTGCAGGGCGAAGCAGTAGCCGTTTCACCACTGTACGTTTAATTAAGAAATAGAAAAAAACAACGGCCACCTTTGGATCTTCGAGACTGTCTCGCCTGGAGAAAGAGAGAGACAGGGAGGGGGAGAGAGAGAGAGAGAGAGAGAGAGAGAGAGAGAGAGAGAGAGAGAGAGGCGAACGTCGCATCGCGCGTACGAGAGCGAGCGCTTCGGCGCCGCGCAGTTTCCCGTCAGATCAATTTTCGGCGCAGCTCTCTCGCACCTCCGAGAAATTCAAGGTGGTAATGGCTGACGTTCCGTACATTGTGCGAAACTACTGGGCTGGGTGGCCTCCGCTGAGGCAGACCGGCACGGGGAGTACGTAGCACGCCCGTAACGGAGGACTACACAGCGGGTGCGCTTCCACACAGGCCGGCTGTAACTCGAGACCGTAACGCCTTTGTTGTACCTCGGTCTTACGCGGTCGGTACGTGGTGCACCGGCACGTTTCCCCTTCGCCGCGATACACAAGCTAAACACACGCGGAGAGAGCGAGAGAGAGAGAGAGAGAGAGAGCGAGAGAGAGAGAGAGAGAGAGAGAGAGAGAGAGAGAGAGAGAGACACGTCGGATGTTTAGACGAGAGCAACGGGAGCTCGCTCGCTGAGGTCACGCCGGGGCGACGCGACGCGAGGATGAATGCTCGAAGGGCGACCTCGCGATAACCGGCCGGAAAGCGTGACTTCGAAATCGCGGTTTTCCCGTGGCGTATCAGAGGAAATAACGAGGGGGCAAGTCCGATAATTTTCGAGCGCGTTCGCGGCATCCTCCTCCTCGGCCGAGGAGGAAGGCATGAATCGAAGGCGGGTAGCGCGTGAAACAGAATAGGAACATAAGCGGTAAGACGTAAGCGAGCTAAGAGGAAATTAACTGGTCAAAATTGCTTACTTTTCTCAGGGCGAAGAAAATTGTCGACAGCGGTCGCTTAATTTGCCTAGCGCTCGAGTTTTTCTCTCTGCATGGAAAAACGCAAGTGCCATCGAGCAAATCCAGCGATCAGACAGGCGAGAGACGCAACCGCGTTGCCGACTATCATTGGTCGATTCGCTCGCTGCTCGCGTCTTGCCGCTTACGTTATTCCATGTGCCGCGGCCCTTGAACGAGCGTAACGGGAACGTTACGTCGCGCCGGGTAACGAGTTCTCGCTTGTGCGCGTTGACTCCCTTTATTACGCGCGGCCGTTGGCGCAGCGCGTGTCCCGCGAGCGGGCATTGTTCGCGCCCGAAGATGCGTACACGCGCCTGTGCGTATCCGCTTTCGGTAACATGTATCGTCGTCGCTCGATATGACCGTAAGTAACGTTGGCACACGCACACTGCGCGCGTATATCCGGTGTATCCACGTGTGCGTGTGCGTCAGCGCGACGGCCGCGCCAAATCTCACGGGCGCGTCGCCGAGGTTTTCTTCGTCGTCCCTGACGTGAGTAAACCTCGGGGAACGGGTCAGACGCCGATTTGTATCCAACTTTTTATAGCTATTTTTTATGTCAAAATGTGAAGAAATCTGTTATCATTTTTAGCTTGAATTAATTTCTTCAATTTTTTCGAAATTCCTCAAGTTTTGCGCAAGTACACATATTTGAAACAATATTTCGTAAAAATATATATATCTGATTTGTTGAAACTTGCACACTGCATACACATGCCGCCGATTGTGAGTCAGAGCCATTTTGTAAAATTCAAAATGGCGGATCTACGTAATATGGCTGACGTCATTGTCGAAAAAGTGTTTGACGTTGGATAATCTTTCGGCTCACTATCCAGCAAGCAAGCTCATTTTAACGTCGGAATCTGGTAAAAAATGAACAAGCAATAAACGAAAAGAGAATAAACAGAAAACTTGGGAAATTTCGAAAAGATCGAAAAGATTAATTCAAGGTAAAAAAATGATAACAGATTTCTTTATATTTTGACATTGAAAATAACTATAAAAAAATTGGAAACAAATCGCCGTCTGACATTCGCCGAGGTTTACTTGTGAACGCGCGGGCGGGCGAAACGAAACTGCGCGTCGCCGCGGCCGCGACTGCGTGCTGCTGAAAGCAGCCGCGACGCGAATCCGGTCTCTGGACGTGTGTGCCTCTGGAGCCGCTTCCTTTAGTGAACGTATATACTCCGCATCCTAACGAACGTATTGTATACTCAGATTAAGACCGGCGCCATGGAGCAACCTTATCGCACGCGCGAGACAGCCCGCGCTTATTGACAGATAACTTTAATGCCGGACGGCTTCTTATCTTGCGACGCGTTAAATTACGCGCTCATGAGACGACCTTACGCGCACCCGAGCGTCTTCTCTCCCGAGAAAACTCCCTTTACGTCGTACGCTGATAAACACGGTCTTTAGCGCATTTTCACAGAGTCTTCGTTAATGAGCTGATCGAAATTCGTCTTATAGTCTAATCAACCTCGATTGGCTTCAGTTCTCTCTCTCTCTCTCTCTCTCTCTCTCTCTCTCTACTGGAAACAGTCCTTCTCTATTCTGGACGCATTGAGCGAATGTTGAACACCTCATAATCCCAAGATGAGTTTTTCTCCGCTTGAGAACCGAGAGGCTCAGCGCGTTCGCGAGACGGAGAGAGCCGAAAGCTAGAAGTAAAATTAGAAGACGAAGAAAAAGCGGGTAATTAAACAATTCACGTGCGGCCAAACGCGGAGTTACGTTACAAAAGGTTATGCAAGCGCGCGCACGCGCGCGCGCGCCACGGTAATTCGTTTCTAAAATTAACGAGCGCAATGAAACGCGTCTGGGAGGATGTGTGTAGGAGAAATTTCGTTGAGAGGAAAGGGTGCAGCAGCAGCGGCGGCGGCGGCGGCGGCGGCGGCGGTCACAGCCACAGCCACAGCCACAGCCACAGCCGTAGCCGCGCGACCCAACACGATCAGACATCCACGTGGCCCATTTTATACGGTCATTAAGTTGTCCGCCTTGTACGAACGGCCCTGCTGATTATGCTCGATTGGTCCGTGCCTCGCGTATTCGAGTTGTCTCATGGATTACAAATACAAACACAAGTCTCGCATCGAGCCATCTGTCGGCGACGAGTAATCCCTAAATAACGCATCGGCCCGGGCCGAGAAGTCCGATTCGAGCCACCAAAGGCTTCAAAAGCGAGGCTTCGAATTTTCACTCGAGACTCCACGCGAAAATCTTCGTGCGTGAATTCCCCCCCCTCCCCCCCCCCGCGCAAATTCCTTCCGTGGATCATCATTTTGCCGCGTATCTCGTCGAAGCGATCTATTCGAAAGTAAACAATGAAACTAGAATTTGCCCAGACGCGCGAGTGTTGAAATACGCGCAAGCCTCTCAGTTCGCCGCGGCTTTCCAAGGCGAGCCGTTTCGAGCCGGTGCGAAGCGCGGCTTCCTCCTTTCGAAAGGAGGCTGGCCGGCGCGGATAGGATAAGGGTTAAGGACGCGCATATCGGCGATATATCGGACGGCGAGCCGCGCTCGCTCGCTCGCTGAGAATGCCGCGGGGCGCGAAATCGCGAGTTCGTTGCTCCCGCGGTAGAGCCGACGAGCGCGTAAGATCGTCCTCTCGGCGAGCGCCTGCGTAGTTTCGCGCCAAAAGCCCTCCATCCCTTCGCGCGGACGTTATCCCATCTCTGTGCCGCGATAAATCGCCCGCCGTGTTTCGCGTCGCGCTATTTCAGCGCCGCGCGTGTTTTACGCTAAAATATTTCGGCGTCGCGTGTCGCGTTCGCGCATTATTGCGACGACGGTGTCTCGTATTTTCGTCGCGCGGTGAAATAATTTCGCAAAGCGCCAGGGACGTTATCCCTGCGCGATACGTCACTCCCGCGTCTCTCGACTCGGCGGTTTGCAATTGCATCTCGGCTGCAATTCGCGCGCAAAGTGCGCTTTACCCGCTTTACCCGCGTCGGAAATGGAGGAGGAAGAAGAGCAGCGCGACGACAAACAGTCCGGACAGTGTTTGCTTCCCCGTTAATTATTACATCGATATCCTTTCGACGTCTGCGGCAATAAGTGGCTCCGGCGCCGCGCGAGACTCGCTTCTCGCTTCGTGGCATTGCTCCGATATGGATTATTATTGGCTCAATTCATTCTGGACTGTTAGTGAATGCACGCGCGCCGAGACCGCGCCGGGATGCCTCGGGAAGCTCTTCGAGCGGCCGACGCCGAGCGCGAAGGATGAACGACAACGCCGGGATAATATTTCGACGCCGAGAGAGAGAGAGAGAGAGAGAGAGAGAGAGAGAGAGAGGAGCGTCATTTCTTGAGCACTCTGGGACAAGTCCCCTTAAGCGCATAGACAGAATTTACAAATTAAAACATAAGTTAAAATACAGAACAGTTGGAATTTAAAATTCGTTAATATCAATTTAAAAAATCTCGGGATTAGGTGGAGTAAAAGTAAAATAAAATAGAGTGAAATAAAACGAAATGAAATGAAAAGAAATGAAAATGTACATAGCCATATCCAGACAGGTCAAGAATGATCTAAGTGTAACTCAACGCAACCTGACTTTTCGCAGAGAGAGAGAGAGAGAGAGAGAGAGAGAGAGAGAGAGAGAGAGAGAGAGAGAGAGAGAGAGAGAGAGAGAGAGAGAGCGCTTAATCGGCCAAACCGGCCTGCGTGAGCGCGCATCGATTATGCGCGTTCAATTATCGGGCTGTGGTGCTCGGGTTTTAGCTTTGCTAAAATACACACACACTCGCGTATTTACGCGCGCGTGCGTTAACACAGCGGCGATGTATTCCGCCGGCGCGTTCCTCGTGCGCGTCAGAAATAGCCGCGCGCGCACGCGCGCGCGCGAGCGCTTCGTAATCGATCGCGCGAGGAAAAAAGACAAAGAAGCACACTCGCGGAGGCATTCGGCGAAAATCCGGATCGATAACGCGCGCGATATATTCGCCGGCTGCGCGCGCGTGGATCGTGTTCGCACGGAGAGAGCGGACTCGCTCGTCGAAGAACGTCAGCGTGATGTCACCCCAGCGACCTCGTTAATGGCAGAAGGCCTTTCAACGATTGACCGAATGGAATTGCGTACCCTTGCAACGCGCCCTGTTCGCTTCAATAGAAGCGCGCGGATGATCCGCGCGCGGCCGTTGCGAGCGGAGGAGAGGCCTCGTCGGCGACGCACGCGAGTGTCTCTCATCTGCGCGTCGACACTCGTCGTCGTCGTCGTCGTCGCTGCTTCGTCGCGGCGAGCGAATGTAATTTCCCGTATAATCCCCCGCCGAGATTGCCGAGCGATAAACCACGATTCCGCGGCGGAATGCGGCGCACCGCTCGGTGAAAACAATTCAGCGGGATGATTCATTTAAATGAGGCTGTTTCGCCGGCGAAGGAACGTTCTGCGGTCCATTTCTCAGCTTTCACCTCGCTCTCGCTTCTCGCCGGACGGAAAAGTCCGCGGCCGCGACTACTTGACTGATCGCGCTCAGCGAAAAACCGGCGCGAGGCTCCGGCGGCTTCCACCTGCGCTGGCCGGAGATTTTCGGCGCGCGTAGTAGATAAATTCGTCGCTTCGTGCGTGAAAGAGCATGCAAATATTTGCCTGTTCGCTGGATACATATATACACACAAACACACGCGCGCGCGCGCGCGCGCGCGGCTCGTTGTTGCAGCGAACGAATGCAAATGCGGTTTACATCCGAGACG
Organism: Harpegnathos saltator; assembly: GCF_003227715.2. Lineage (NCBI taxonomy): Eukaryota > Metazoa > Arthropoda > Insecta > Hymenoptera > Formicidae > Harpegnathos > Harpegnathos saltator. The sequence continues at coordinate 143,255 of NW_020229951.1, read as the reverse complement.
TAATGAATTTCAAGCCGAAGGACCGAAGGTGACTAACGGGACGCGGTTGCGACAGAGAGCGGCGAGAGGGGGGCCGAGGAGGAACTGAACAAAGTGGAGTGGCAGCGTTTGCACGTTGCAACTTTTCCGTCCGCGTTAGCGGCGGCCGGAGAATGCAGATTCGCGCGCGCGCGGCGCGATTAATAAGCGAGATCTCGTCGGGCCGCGTCTCTCTCGCTCGTCTCTCCGGCCGAGACGTTCCCGGTGCTTTTGCGAGCTTACCGGCGCGATTACAGTAATCGCGGCGATTGATGGATCACGGTATGCGTACCGTGCAATTCTTACGGCCGTAATTGGGCTTAATTGGCCACGAACGTACGCGCGAATATCCTCGCCGACGTGCCGCCAATTATTCCGGCGAGCGCGGTTTCCCCGTAATTTGCCGCGTGGCTCGCGTCTCCCGCTCGCGGCCGCGCGAGAGGGTCGTTTGCATTTTTCCGCGCGACTCCGTTGCCGGATTAATTGGGCCAAATGTACCGTTTGTCGGCTCGCGATGAAGAAACGAACGCGCGAGCGCGGCCACGGTATCGCGCGGGGATCGTGAGAAATCTCCCGATCCGTCGCGTCTTTCGGCCGCGTTCATTAGCGTACTCGCCTCCCTCCCCCCCTCTCGCCTCTCCTCCCCCGCGCAAGCGATACCGATAAATAGAAAGCTAATTACCGCCCGCGTTGCGTTGCTCCATAGATTTCGAAAGCGTCTATTAAATATGGAGCCCGCCGGCTCTCGGCTCTCGGCTCGTTTTATCGCTCGTCCCGCGTGATTGTCGGTTCCCGCTCGGTAACGGCGACGGCGACGGCGACGGCGACGGCGACGGCGATCGCTGTCAAATGAAAAGCCGCGTCCTCGCGGATCCGTCTGCACTGCGTCCTCGGTGACTCGCCGATCATTCTTTTCCACCATTTTCCACCGAGCGAGCACGCTCTGTCTAATTCTCCCGTTCGTTAATTGAATTTGCATCGCGAGGACTCGCGTAAATGACGACTCGGCGACGATCGACGTCGCCGGCGCGTTCGCGTTATCTGCGTGCCGGCTAGCGAGCTGATCACAGACAATGCGCGAGTAATGAAACATCGACAATCGACGACGCGGTGGCTGCGATGAAGCAGCGGCTGTTTCGTCGCGGCAATATGGCGGCGATTGTCTCCGTCGCGACGCGTCCTTCGCTCGGCTCCGACACGCGCGAGTGCGCGCGCGCGCGTTCGCGCAGTGCGTGAGATTATGTCGTACGCTTCCACGAAGGATCCGCGATTAGGCTCGATCCTCTTGAATCGCGGTGACGACGGGCCGATGTGCGATTCTCTCCCGGGCCGCTCCGCTTTCGCCGTCTGACGTAGTGACCGGCGGAGAAACACGATCGCAACGGCGCAGTTGCATTCGTATTATACGGCGCGATAAAACTCGCGCGTTTTGTTCAATTCATCGGCGAGTTGACAATGCACATACACGCGCGAGAAAGCGCCTCGGCGTCGGCCGGCAAACCCCTTCTTTATCCGTCGCTGTTATCTGTGGTTGGTACGAGGCCGATAATAATTTTCGAGCGCGCTAACGAGCTAACGAGCGCGATTGCGCGTCGGCCGCGAGCTATCGGAGCGTGTCGGAGCGCTGGCGATGACGTATCCCGCGGATATTTCCTCGTCGGCGGCGAAGGAGACCACCGGCGACAGGTGTACCAGACTTGAAAAGTCGTCGTTTCTTTCGCGGCCGGGCACGTCCTTGCGTTTACGTAAGCGCGACGCGCGAGTGACGCAAAATCGTCATCCCGTAGTCGGTCACGAGTCGTCTTCTCTCTCTTCGCGGAACGATGCGTTTCCTCCTCTTCTTCCTCCTCCGCCGCGCTCGCGTCACGCGATCGATTTTTCTCATCTCTGCCGAGACGCGCCGTACGAAAATCGCGCGCAGCTGACTTTTCAATCGCGTCGCGCTTCTTAGCCGAGACGCCAGAAACACCGAGCGGTCAAACATGAATTATTCAAATTTCTACAACGACGTCTTTTGTATGTTTAATGGAGCGTCGAGCGAGGTTCACCACGAGGAGAGGTAAATCAGAAATTGAATTGTGTGTTTAAGGAATAGACATTGCTGCCGTTGCGTGAGTTGCAGTTTTCCTTTTTTTGTTTTTTTCAAAAAAGCCCATTGTTCCGCGAGAAAAAAGTCTCGTTGGTCGTCGCGATGGCTGCAATGTTAAAGGAAGTTGGTAACTCCACGACGCGGCGCCGCCGAATCTGTCTTCAGCACGCTACAAGCTCGTGATCGGCCGGGTCGGGTCTGGTATCCAGCGTTCTGGTGCAAGGCCAGGAACGCGTGTTCCCCTTGATCTTCCTTTTTCCAAGGCGGAAAGAAGATGCATTGACGAACAATGCTCGCTTTCACCGAAAACCGCGACACTCGCGAGTGAACGAGCTCGAGGAAACGGTCGAGAGGTCTTTGGCCCTCGAGCACTGCTTCTTCTTCTTCTTCTTCTTCTTCTTCTTCTTCTTCCTCTTCTTCTTCTCCTTCTTCTCCTTCTTCTTCTTCTTCTTCTTCTTCTTCTTCTTCTTCTTCTCCTTCTTCTTCTTCTTCTTCTTCTTCTTCTTCTTCTTCTAATTCTCCGTACAGTTTGTTCTGCGTCTCTTCTGGCCTTCGTTGTCTCTCTTTTTTTTTCTCGCCCTCAGATAGCGTCGAGGGGTCTGATTTTACGACAGTAACGAACGTTGGTAGCGAAAGCTACAACGCCGACGACGACGACGAAGACGGCGACGCCTACGTCTGTCGTGTCATTATGCCGTTCGCTGGCCTGAAAATCCCCCTGGCGTATCGGTGTGCTCACACCGGAAAACTTACGAAGCTGAAGCCGTATATCGCGCCTTGGCGAGAGCTGCCTTCTCATAATCGAACAGAGGCAGCAGAGGGAGAGAGAGAGAGAGAGAGAGAGAGAGAGAGAGAAAGAGAGAGAGAGAGAGAGAGAGAGGGGGAGAGAGAGAGAGAGAGAGAGAGAGAGAGAGAGAGAGAGAGAGAGAGAGAGAGAGAGAGACAGAGAGCCTGTCGATTTTGTGACTTTGCACACGGCGGGCGGAGTTCTCGGCGTCGATTCGAGTTCTTCTAACGACGTCGTCGTTAAAGCGAAGTGCGTTTGGCCTCGAAGCGAAGGTTCGCGCGATCGAACGCAGTCAAATGAGATTAGCGCGACACTACCCTGCGCGTCGGAAGGGCTCTTCGACATCGCGACGGCCGCCGCAACAGAGTCGGACGGTATCGTAAGTTACGACACAGTTATCGTTGTTACGTGCGGATCGAATTGCACGCGCGCGTGCAATTGGCCGGTTAGGTTCGCTCGGGCCGCGGGTCGAGTTTTGATGCTGCTTAACGACCGCTCAATTACGCGTCGCCGCGTCTCGGGCGCGTTTAGTATAATTCGCGATGCGTACGGGCGATCGAGCGCGTCAGAGAATCGTCGCGTTTCAATTGCGACGAAATGAAAGCCACTCAGCTCTCCGGCAATTTCCTCGAGTGCAGGGCGAGGCGCGACGATCACACAAGTCGCGCGGTGCGGAGAGAACATGACACGCCGCGATGACGAGCGCCTCTGAGAGATGCATTTCCACGGCGAGAAAGAGAGAGAGAGAGAGAGAGAGAGAGAGAGAGAGAGAGGGAGAATTTTAACCGGAAATCTAGAATTGTAATAGAATTAATGGGTCGTTGAGGCGGTCGCGATTAGGAGCGAGGAGGAAATCGATCAAGCTTGCAAAAACAATCTCTCTATTCCCCCTCCTCTCTCTCTCTCTCTCTCTCTCTCTTTCTCTCACGTTCGCAATAACGATGCTATCGGGTAACAGAACATTATTTGTGCACAAGCGATGATTAACACTCGATTCTAAGCACGTTCCGCTGGGAAATGGACGACTCGATTCGCCGTTGCTCCCAAGATTACCGGTCTGCGTGGCCATCGATGGATGGCGGAGCATCACGCAAGAGAGGAAGAAAAATCCGCCGCGCGCATCCGCGTTTACGTATGCAGTGAAGCGTGGTCGGGCGATTGTGAGAATTTCCCATGTGTCATTGAACCGCTGTACTTCCGACGAGGCGATTGCAGTTGTAAACCTTTGTCCGGCTCTGCGCCGTGTAACTCTGTAAATAAGGCAAGTCGCGCAACTCTCTCGCGCGCGCGCGCGCGCGCATAATCAACAATCGAAGGGCTTACGTCCCGCGAGAGAGAGAGAGAGAGAGAGTTGCCTCCTCTCTTCCTATGGAAATTCAAACGAGCTGTTCGATCGCGCATGAAATTGTAATTCCGGCGAGACGCGCCGACTTTGACGACACCTCGTATCCAGTTTATTAGCGACTCGCGGGCATCACGTCGGCTATTTTCAGAGTACTCGAACGATTAATCTGCAGCGCCGAGGACATTCCCGCCGAGCCGCGCTCGCCTCGATAATATTATTAGCGATACTCGGCATCGAGACGAGCTTCTTCCAAGCTCGCCGTCATCGGACGGAACGGAATGGACTGAGATATCGCGCGCGGAAGTTCCGTGGGACTTTCGCGAGCGAGGCGGCGGCAGGAAAACGGCAGGGAACGGGAATGGCCATATCTCACGGCGCGATACTGTTATACGGCGCGGATTTACGATCCTCACGTCGATAGGACTCGCGTAAACGACGGCGACGCAAGGATTTAATTGCAGTGTTCGCGCGCCGGAAGTCGCGCGTGCGGAAGATAGTCGGCAACGCGTCCGCGGAAGGTTGCGACGGGGGACAAAGTCTGCGGATGGTCGGATTTACGGGTTTAATCTAGCGCAAGATCTCGTTGGCTACCGCCGTCGCGACGCATCTGCTTTCGCGTCTCGCCGTTTCCGTTTCATTCCGAGTGTATTGTCGTACGAGCTTCGTCACCATTTGCGTCTTATCGTCACGGTACAAACGTGAATGTCACTTGGGCTCTCGACGTATGGAATCCGTCAGCCAAGTAAAATAATGTCCTCGTTTAACGATGATACCTGGAGTGAAGCACAGCGGTATCGTTATCGCGTGCATGAAATTGCGGGTAATGACGCGACGGATAACGAAGCTACGCGTCGCGTTGAACGCAAAAAGCGAAAAAATGCGGAGAAAAAAGGGGGGATGCAACCGTCATAAGCTTACGTAAGTGACAATCGGAAGTGCGAGAAGGAAGAACGGAGGGAGAGAGAGAGAGAGAGAGAGAGAGAGAGAGAGAGAGAGAGAGAGAGAGAGAGAGAGAGAGAGAGAGAGAGCGAGCGCGTACGCGACAGCGCAGAGAGACAGGATGCGTTTAATTCATCGTGTCATTTCCGGACGATAGGAGTTTACGCAACCTCGGTTTGTCTTATCCGTATCAGCGACGCGACTACCGGCATGCAAAAATAACGCAGTCGCCCTCGCGATGGTGGACCGCGATTACGTGTCCCACGCGTGCACATTCGTGCGGGCTCATTGATGAAATTTAATTTTACGATCGAGCATCGAGTCGCGCCAACCGAGATCACACGAGACGAGGCGAATGGCAATAATAATAATAATTTTGAAATTTTCAAAGGTCGATAAGTTGATAAAAGTTAGGGCACTATTACAGTAATATATTCTTGATAGTAAATAAAGTAAAAGAGTCTAATACTATTTTTTCTTTCGACGAATAGTAGTTAGCGAGATATCGTAAGTTAAATGTTGAAAAAGTTACCAAGTTTTCCTTAAATATTTCGAAAAACATTAGGCAAATAAAAAAATGTTTCAGACGAAAGTTGTTGAAATTAATTGGTAGAAAAGGAAGATACAAAAAATTGGGCTTTCTATTTTAAGAAATTAAGTTGACCTTCAACTGACCTCGAAAATGCCCTCCAAATAAAAAACTGACAATGCCATTCTCTTTCCCCTGCGAAATCATGGAACACGCGTTTTGGCTCTTCTTAATATCTTTCGTATCATTTTCGTGATTTTTCACCTGTTACGTGTGAAATCTAGCACCCTGTATATTCTTCTTTGCTAGACGACGAAATGCGTCTAGAATGTCGGCTTACCTTAAAATAGCCCGTGCATTTTCCCGAGTCGCGAATCGTCGCGACGCGGGAGAACGGGTTCTGGCCTGGCGAGAGCTATTTTTATGGGGGTTTCGCCTATGATACGGGGGAGGCGGGGGGGGGGGGGGGTCCAATCACGTGAAATCACGTCTTAAAAACTGGTTCCTCGAGCTTCGTCCTGCGCGCCCGCGCCGCCAGTGGATGCGCGCGTTCCACCGATTGCGGGATTAGTCACGCAAATCTTGCCGATTAAGCGAGCGAGTCTGTCCGCTGCGCGCGCTCAGGCACTCCTCGGAAATCTGTCTCGCGACTTCTCGCGAGACAGGCCTCCAAAGTCGCGATTAACGCGCTAGTCACGCTAATGACAATTTAGCGATGTAACCAGCAGTGTTGTGTCGGCATTAACGTGATTGTTTGCCCGACACGACGTTATTCGCGCACACTTAACGACGGCACCGGGTGATAAAAATGTCGCGCCGCGCGTCGAGCGCCGTAATCTTCGTAAACGGCATGATTGCGGGCGGGAGACATAATCCGCGGGATAAAATTGTTTCGCCGGTAAACATCGTCGCGCATGCCTCGCTCGTCGCTTCCTCAAGGTGAGAGGTCTGGAGATGCGGTGTGTGTGTGTGTGTGTATGTGTGTTGTGTCGAAGTTCCTCTCGTCGAGAACGAGAATCGTTGATACACCGCGCGTTCCTTCGCGCGTGTTAACACCGCGTCCGTGATCATCATAATGTATGCGCGCTTGTATTTGGCATTGGCGAAAGCAAATGGCATCAGATGACGCACCCGGCCGGCCGCCGATACTTTGTTCCCCGCGACCACCTTTGAACGTCCTTCCAACGACGGTTGAAACTTTAAATATCGACCCGTGGTTATCGCGATCTTATCGATGGCAATAACTAGCGACGTCCTTGGCGAAACTCGTCGCTGAATACACGACAGCTAGACGGCGATGTGTCTCTGTGTGCGCAACACACGGACGACGAATACATTAGAATGAAGCTTAGCTCGTCGATGGAATATCCTCGCGCGGCGAATCCTTCCGCGAAATGTTCTCGCGAGAGTCTCTCGTGTCTCTTCTTTCGCGCGGATGTTTTCTCCCGACTTCTTCAGCCACTCGGCTCGTTATCAGTTATCAGGCCTTTAAAGTCAATCCATCTGCGCGTTTAACGACAGAGAAAGAGAGAGAGAGAGAGAGAGAGAGAGAGAGAGAGAGAGAGAGAGAGAGAGAGAGCAAGAAGGGGGAAACGAGGGAGACGTTATCTCGAGCAAGCATTCATAAGCGCACACACTTGGTGTCGTCGCGGAACATTTGCATACCCGGCCCCGGACGGATTTTTTCATCCGACTTTTCACCGCGAGAGAGAGAGAGAGAGAGAGAGAGAGAGAGAGAGAGAGAGAGAGAGAGAGAGAGAGAGAGGTCGCGTTATCTAGGACAACGCGTGTGCGCTTTTCTCGGACCGGATCGCCATTATTTCGGGATTCGAAAGCGGCCGGCTGCGATAGGACGGCCGCGTAAGATCGCACGCATAGAAAGTCATTGAATTTTGCGTCGTAGTCGTTCTCTGTCCACTCGTTAAGTGGCGCGAGGAAGTTGCAAGAATTTGCGATCAATGCGCGCGCGTTTGAGTCTCCCTTCGCGACGAAACTTTTCCATTCTTCCGAGAGAAAAGCAGATCTTGGAATCGATCTCCCGCAGATCGCGTCTCTTCTTCACGCGCGACTCGCGTATAAAATAATGGAAATACAATGATAAATCACATTGACGGCGTAATAAATCATGGGCGGCTGTGGTCCGTGATGAAGCATTTTTATCGAGATAGAAGAGAGAGAGAGAGAGAGAGAGAGAGAGAGAGAGAGAGAGAGAGAGAGACGTGTGACAGAGAAAGAAGTTACGAGATAATGAGGATAAATATCGCGAGACGTACATTCGTGGACGGGACGAACGTCATCGCTATAAATAGCGATAATTAACATATCGGATCATTAACGCAGCCTCGCCTCGGTCTTGTTGTCCTCCTTGTTGAAAAAGCGTCTCATGCAGATCGGCGCGAGATCGTCGTTCGCGGCGGCGGCACTTCGCGGAAACAAGCAGCGAACGTAGACGAAAAAGCGGGAAAAATCCAGCGGACGCTCCGCAGCTGTTTGCGCGTTTTCGTCCCGCGCTGTTTCTCAATCTCTGACATCTGACCGGCTGATTTTTCCGCGGCGAATTGGCCGATGACGCGAGTCACCGATAGGATCATCCATCAGACGGATGTTTTGTCATAGATTGCTCGAAAACATTCCGTCATATCGATTTCAGATCCCTCCTTCCCTACCTCCATCCCCTTTTCCCCCTTTCCTCTCTCTCTCTCTCTCTCTCTCTCTCTCTAGAAAAATTTCTCTTTAATCTCTCTTTCTTTCTTTCAAAAAATCGACGCGATGTGCTGCTTGCGCGACGACGCCTCGCGCAGCTCATCTGCTGGAACGTCCTCGAGCGCGGGCGGTCTAATTGACGTCGGAGGATCGCGCGACATCAGCAGCATTGACATTGTCCCGCCGCTTCCGCACTGATATCGCCGATTACAGCGAAACAGGGAAGGAAGCGGGAAGTCTCCGCGCGATCAATGAGGCGCGCCCTGTTGCCGGGGAAAACGCGCTTCGCGTTTTACTCGCAATTACGCGCTCGTGCGCCGCGAAGTGCGCCGCGAGGAATGACGAATGCCGGCGCGCCGCGCGGTTTTCCGCGATGGTCACGTAATGGGAACTGAAGATTGTCCTGCGACAAAAGCGAAAATGAGAACATTCCACTTGAGACTGAGGGTTCTCAGGTGTTCACAAGCAATTCGTCATTAGCGGTCGCGATTAATTAATCGTCGCGATTGCATTCAAGGACTCGTCGTCGTCGTCGTCGCCAGCGCTGTGAATCTCCTTAAAAAGATCCAGAACGAGGACACGACGTGCGCGCGCGCTCGATATAGGGTAAAACGCGAACTGTCTTTCCGAGAAGGGTTATTTTCGTCGCGCGCGCCGCGCGCCCGGCCGATCTGATGGAAGCCATACTATTCGTATTCAGCGATTCGCACGATCTGCATTTCGTTCGTCAACCTCGACTGCGGCTCGCTGCGACGCGAATATGAGAAGACACGATTGACACTCGCTGAGTGCTGAGAGCTTCCTCAGATGACTCGCGAAGATCCCGCCCCCCCCGCGAAGTCTCTTCCACGCGTATAAGAACCGCGACGGAGGACATTCTTTCCTCGGCGAGCTTTTTCCTTCGTTAGAATTCCTACCTCGCCGCTCGCTCCTTGCCTTTCGCTCGCGAGGAGGAGGAGGAGGAGGAGGATGATGATGCAAATCGAAGAACGCTAATCCGCGCGGCCGTCCGCTAAATGCTCATTTATCGGGAATTCTGCGCTAATCGACGCACCACACTGAGAGAAAAGTATATGATATTTGGAACTATAATGATATAGTAACTAAATTATAGTCCGAAATATCATATTTATAGTAAGTATTACCATAATATCGGTAATAATTACAATATAGGCGTAGTATAGCCAACCATATGATACTTTTACTAAGAATTATAGTAAGTTAAACTAAAATTGTTGTACGGATACAAATATAAAATGGTAGGTAAAGTAACTCTTTCATATAGTCAATATTACCAGAATATTTGCTAAATGATGACAGATGTAACTATACGAATATTAAATCTCACTATATTTGTGAATGAGAAATTACATATATTACCATATATGTGGTAAAAATAACTAAACAATTATTTAAGACAATCATTGACTATATATTTGTGTTTATTCTACTATATTTTGCAGGTTTCCACGAACTATAAAAATATGGTTGACGCCAAAATGAACTATAAAATATAGTGAGATTATAGTTAATTCAACTATATTTTTCTATCAGTGCAAGGTCCCGCTTGATTTCCATCTCGTGAGAACGAGCTGCGACAAAGAAGCGTTTCCTTCGAGACCGCTGATGGAGCCGCCGCGCCGCGGCGAGGCTCGTCAACACGCGAGCGACATGTTTCTGCACGATAATTCGGATAATCGGGTTAATGGTAACAGGGACGTGGACGCGATATATATTTACCAGCGATAAAGCTAATTGTCCGTGGCACTTTTTAACCGAGTCGCAACGAAGCTTCCCTCATCGGAGGAGCCGGCGGGAGAAAGAAAAAAAAAACAAATCCGGTCACGTATCGCGCGGTCTCAGATGAGCGTGTAAAAATCGCGGGACGCCACTCCGCTCCCGCGATATTTCTCCGCTCGCTTCGTAGTCCCTCCCTCCCCGCCATACCTCTCTCTCTCTCTCTCTCTCTCTCTCTCCTCTTCTCTTTTTCACGTCGCACCCTCGCGTCCGCTCGTGGCCGCTTCTTCGCGGCGTCCAAGTGATGGTATTTTTCACCCGCTCCGCCTAAATATAAACCCGCCAAGACGCTCTCTCTTTCTCTCACCCGGCTCGCATTTGAATTAGGCGGTTCGAGACGTCGAGACTCGGTCGGACCGATGTATCGATCGACAGGCTGCATCGCGTGAGATACGCGGCCTCGTCACGGAGCCTCGCAGCTGGTGCGGCCGTGACGACTCGCGCGTCCTTACTCGCTGGAGTTCGGGACGCGAATATCGTCGCGCGCGCGCGCGAGCGCCGCAACCGGGACGGGACGTCGCGTCGTGCCCACGACGCTCCTCCGCTGCCTCGCTGAGCGCGAGTATTATTAGCGCGGAGAGAGAACAAAGGAGCGAGCGGACTCGCGCGTGAGCGCGAGAGCGGAGCTCGAGGCGGACGGAATTGAACGTCGTCGTCGTCGTCGGTGGGCAAGACAAATATTTCTGGCGCATGTCGCAAGCTCCAGCCTGCGCGAGAGCGTGCAATTTCCTGCTGTGCGACCTCCGCGCGCGATAATTGCCGTAAATATAATAATAACGTCGGAGCGGCGCGCGGCCGGTGCCAGAGGCGGGGCTCGGCAGTGCGAGGAAAGAACGCGACAGCAGCGTTTTCCCATTTTTCTCCTCTCCCCTCCCTCCCCTTCCCTCTCATAAGCGCTCAAGACCTCGCGCTCTCCGCTCCGCCCCGCGCTCCCTCGTTTTACTCTCTCCCTATTTAGAAGCGCCTTCCTTCGCGCCAGCAGCCATCAGCTGGACACGACTCGCGCTCTCCTCGCTGGCGATCGTCTCGGAGCTGCGGATCGCCGAATTGTCTCCTCGCGACGCGTTTCGCGCGGAAAGGCCGCGGCCTGGCGCACGAGAGCGACGAGAGCAATTTAAGCATCGCGTGGGCGCTGGGCGCTGGGCGCTGGGCGTGGGCGAACCAAGCCGAACGGCTGTCGCTCGCGAGGAGCGCGCGCTTTTCCCTGCGAGTTTCCCGGCCGAGCGGGACAACACCGGCGACGCGTCGAGATGGGAAAGTTTTCCGGGGCTGGCGAAGGGAGAGGCTCTCCGAAGACGACCCTCGGTCGATTGGTTCCGGCTTGCGTTTGCACTGACGTCAAGCTTGCACGATTTGTCGGATCGACGCCAATTATTGCTCTATCCGGTCGATCGTGCCGCTTAACTTCCCGTTCCCTCCCTCCCTCCCCCTCTCCTTCCACCGAGTGCTCTAAACACGCGCGCTGCTCTTTTACGCGCGTCGCAGCGTAGCGATGGGATTGTTGACCATCGGACCCGGTCCGATTAGATTTCATTCTCCGATTTGATCCCGATCCGGGTTTTGCACGGTCGCCGCGAGCGCGCGTTTAACTCGCCGCCGGCGTGAAGAAGCGGCGTGAAGGAAAGTCGCAGGAAAAACAGATATTATATTACACCCGGCACCCCCCGGTAACGCGCGCGTGTTTGTTCGTACGTTACACGAGAGATCTGTTTGTCAGCGTTCTTTAGGGTCGCGTTCGGAAAACACTTGGAAAGATATTGGCTCGAGTGAAGCAATTTTCTACTCGGGCATGAACGATACAGAAATTTCGCTTCAAGTTATTGGAATGTATGTCTAAATTGCCAAGATTCCCGATCGACTCGGACAGAATTTCCGTTCCTTTAACCGCAACCTCCGAATTAGCGATGGGCAAATATCGATCGAAAACGTCGATTATTATCGATATTTTTAAGTGTTCAGAATTAAAAGTAAAATTGTCAGCAGGCTTCCAGACTATTCGGCAAGGGAATCGTCTGGAAGTCTCGAGTATATCGTGAGGCTCCGCGGGAGCAGCGTTTAGCCGTTATCGCTATACGCGCCATCGATCGTCCTGTTGACAATCGGCAACGTAATAGCAATCTCGATTGTGTCGTCGACAAAAATAAGGTCACAACTCAGAGCACGCTCCGCCGAAGAGCTTTGGCAACAATAGGTTCACGTCGAAGATTCGAGAATCTGAGAGAATCGACGAATGTTTTGAATGCCAACCAATCTGGGCGTGCCACTCTTGCTCGAATTCAAAAATTATATATTGACTGGATTTTGTAAGAACGGTTGGTGGTTGTTCGTCTCTCCACCAGTTCGGCGGCTCGTGCTCGGACATTCCGTTTCTTAGAAAAATCACGCATTCGGTTGTCGTCGTCGACTCTCCTCGCGATGGCGAGTTCAATTAGTTCGTTCATTACAAATAAGTACACTGAGAGAAAAGTATATGATATTTGGAACTATAATGATATAGTAACTAAATTATAGTCCAAAATATCATATTTATAGTAAGTATTGCCATAATATCGGTAATAATTACGATATAGGCATAGTACAACCAACCATATAATATTTTTACTAAGAATTATAGTAAGTTAAACTAAAATTATTGTACGGATACAAATATAAAATGCTAGGTAAAAGTAACTCTTTTATATAGTCAATATTACCAGAATATTTGCTAAATGATGACAGATGTAACTGTATGAATATTAAATCTCATTATATTTGTGAATGAGAAATTACCATTATATGTGGTGAAAGTAACTAAACAATTATTTAAGACAATCATTGACTATACATTTGTGTTTATTCTACTATATTTTGCAGGTTTCCACCAACTATAAAAATATGGTTGACGCCAAAATGAACTACAAAATATAGTGAGATTATAGTTAATTCAACTATATTTTTCTACCAGTGTATAGATAATAGAAATTAGTCTCAGTGTTCTTCAATTCTGAGTATTGTTTATTATCCAATCCGCGACACGAATACAAGATTCGTGTCTCCCGTGCATCCGCGCCCTGCAGCGCTGGGCGATTCCAGCAGAGCGAGATTCAGGTTTCCTAATCTGGATCGGAAATATTAAGAAAATATCGATTACGCAAAAACGATTTTCTTAATAATCGATTAAATCGAAGACGATGCTTTTGTTTGACGAAGCCCATCCCTACTTCGAATCGTCCACCGGAAGATCGCTCCGTTCGCGACCAAATATTTTTCTCCGCGTATGTGCGAAAAAAAAACAATCGACGACTCTTGGGCGCGGATATCGTCCTCGATGCAGCGACGGAGGATAAGGGTGAGAATCGCATCGAACGCGGGTCATGTCTCGCGAAGAGATGTCTCGTCCCGTGACATCTATTCTCGCCGGCGAACCGTCGATTATCCGGATCGCGGCTATCGCGAACGTAGAAATCGAGGTTAATAAGCGTTTCATGGCACTGGATCTCGGACACCGGCGACAGGCCGGCCGTTGCAGGCGCACCGTCGCGCCGGCTAAATGGGCGTCCGATCCCCTCGGAGCGGCATCGACGACGGCCTGTGCGAACCGGAGACAATGCGCGCGTAATATGCACACGCAGCCGCGCGCATGTCTCGTAGATTGATACGAGTCATCATTCAATAATCCGTCGCGTACAATCGTAATTGCTGCGCGAGCTCCCAAGGACGAATCGAGATAGGTGAGATCGCGCGCATAGAATCCGCATGAGATATCTCGACATCTTCTTAGATAAGAAGAGTGAAGATTCACTCCGCCGCCGTCGACGTCTTCTTCTTCTTCTTCTTCTTCTTCTTCTTCTTCTTCTTCTACTTCTCCTTCTTCTTCTTCTTCTTCTTCTTCTTCTTCTTCTTCTTCTTCTTCTTCTTCTTCTTCATCCCCGGAAGAGTCCCGCTGCTGCACGCGTCGTGGGCTTCTCTTCCAGCTGCTTCATCGAGCGCACGATGACAAACATTCGCTTGCTTCTCCGTTTCAGATGGATCAGCCTACTATTACGCCGTGTCGAGCGGCAGGTCGTCGATCAATTTTCGGCCGTCGAGCATCAAGCTGATCGACGGGGATGCGCAGCTCGCGAGGAGGCGACGGGCGACGCCCGACAAGTCCGTCGTGACGACCGAGCAGAAGGACGAAAGCAAGGATCTGACGGAACAATCGCAGCACCTGCGGTTGGAGTCACAGCCGCCGTCGGAGAAACAGCCGCCGTCGCAGCCGCAGCAACAGCCGGAACAGAAGCCGCAGCAGCAACAGCAACCGCCGGAGCAGCCGTCTGTACTGAGCACGACGACCTCGCCCGCGGACGTTACTTACTCCCGTGACGGATCCTCCACTGTAGCTTCTGCAGCTCCTGTCGGGAGCATCGACGTCAAGCCGGATCCCAAGAAGAAGGTGACGGTGTCGCAGCCGATGAACCCGGCTGCCGGCGTGGCAGCCCCGGGAGCGGTGAGTGCAGCCGGCCGATGGAGTCGAGAGTGCTCGTCTGGAAATTTATACAATTACGTTATTATGCATATATATATATATATATATAATTTCATTGTCGTGATGGTTTGCTGATGGTTGCTCGTTGTTGTTATCGTTAAAGACGATCAGTACTCTCTCTCTCTCTCTCTCTCTCTCCTTCTCTCTCTCTCTCTCTCTCTCTCTCTCTCTCTCTCTCTCTCTCTCTCTCTCTCTCTCTCTCTCTCTCTCTCTCTCTCTTCTCTCTCTCTCTCTCTCTCTCTCTCTCTCTCTCTCTCTCTCTCTCTCTCTCTCTCTCTCTCTCTCTCTCTCTCTCTCTTCTCTCTCTCTCTCTCTCTCTCTCTCTCTCTCTCTCTCTCTCTCTCTCTTCTCTCTCTCTCTCTCTCTCTCTCTCTCTCTCTCTCTCTCTCTCTCTCTCTCTCTCTCTCTCTCTCTCTCTCTCTCTCTCTCTCTCTCTCTCTCTCTCTCTCTCTCTCTCTCTCTCTCTTCTCTCTCTCTCTCTCTCTCTCTCTCTCTCTCTCTCTCTCTCTCTCTCTCTCTCTCTCTCTCTCTCTCTCTCTCTCTCTCTCTCTCTCTCTCTCTCTCTCTCTCTCTCTCTCTCTCTCTCTCTCTCTCTCTCTCTCTCTCTCTCTCTCTCTCTCTCTCTCTCTCTCTCTCTCCTCTCTCTCTGTCTAATTATATCTGCATAATGGTGTGACGAGCACAGTCGAGAGACTAGAGCGTTTTTTATTCATTTAATTTATAGGACGATCTTTCTTTAAATTTGAAGAAAAATCTGTGTAAAGTATAGGGAAGAATATTTGACACACACACTGAGAGAAAAGTATATGATATTTGGAACTATAATGATATAGTAATTAAATTATAGTTCGAAATATCATATTTATAGTAAGTATTACCATAATACCGGTAATAATTACGATTAAGGCATAATATAACCAACCATATAATATTTTTACTAAGAATTATAGTAAGTTAAACTAAAATTATTGTACGGATACAAATATAAAATGGTAGGTAAGTAAAGTAACTCTTTCATATAGTCAATATTACCAGAATATTTGCTAAATGATGACAGATGTAACTGTATGAATATTAAATCTCACTATATTTGTGAATGAGAAATTACCATATATGTGGTAAGAGTAACTAAACAATTATTTAAGACAATCATTGACTACATATTTGTGTTTATTCTACTATATTCTGCAGGTTTCACGAATTATAAAAATATGGTTGACGTCAAAATGAACTATAAAATATAGTGAAATTATAGTTAATTAAACTATATTTTTCTATCAGTGTGCACATATTTTCGAGTTGTCAAGGTTTCAAGTATCTAAATGTTCGCCTATCCGCACTTTGAAACTTCGTCATTCGAATATAATGCCTGCAAGCTCCGGAAATTCGAAGTTTCCGAGTTCCAAAGGACCGCGATGCTGTATAGTATATAGTAATATATATATCCCTAGTTGAGACAATAACAAGGCCTTTATCGTTAGCTGCCAGTACCACCGCACGTCTGGGCCAATCGCACGATGTGGAGCAACGCGACGAGCGGCAAGGAATGGCAAGGTGACGACGATAAGAACCAGACGACGACGGTGGAACCGCCGGCGGTGAAGGAGGACGCTACGGAGGACGACAAGACGGAGAGCGACATCGGCGACATTTCCATCAGCAAGTTCTCCGACGTGACCGACACCACGCTCTCGCTGAACAACATCACCAAGACGGTCTACGACACGCACAAGTATTACAACAGTACCTTCATCATCGACCCGAACGTCTGCAAGAAATATTGGGTGGATATGGACAATCATCCGGAGCTCAAAGTCAACCATCTTCTCAGCCAGAGTCATCGACGCGCTGCGGTAAGCGACTCGCTTCGCTCTCGCACGTCTCGCACGTCTCGTCTGATCTGGCGAGCGAGCAGAATCTTCGGAATTCCTTCGAGTGAAATTCCGCTCGAGAAGCAGTCGAGTTCGATTTCAACTCTCCGCTCCGAATCGCTCGCAAGTAAATATTTCCGCTCGACGTTGAGAGGAGCGAACCTGCAAACTCCGTCCGTTCCGCAGGAGTGAACCGACTTTAGTCGATCGACGAGCCATTTCCGACGGAACGTTCAAAATCGCAGACATTTTTTTCTAATTCTTTAAAGAAACTTTCGCGCGAACCGATCCAGTAGTGAAGAATACCCGCTCCAAGTATACGGGTGAAACATTCACTCTCGCAACTCCGAGTGGCAGCATTTTCCCCGCCGCTTCGAGCGCATTTTTACGCGTTCTCAGTCCGAGAACTTTAGAGAGCGACGGAAAGATCGACGGGCGATGCCGAGCGATTGTCCGTTTCGCAAGCGCCTTTTCGCGCGGCCATTGGGCTCGCCGAGTTCGACTCCAGTGGCGAATTCGCGAAACATGCTGAGCTGCGCGCTTTTCCACCTTGCAGACCGTCAAGCTGAAATTCGACTTCCCGTTCTACGGGCATAAGGTCCGCAACATCACAATCGCCACCGGCGGTTTCCTCTACACCGGCGAGTACGTGCACAGCTGGCTGGCGGCCACCCAGTACATCGCACCGCTCATGGCGAATTTCGACACCCGCCTGTCGAACGCCAGCTACGTCAAGTACGCCGACAACGGTGAGTCATCGGATGCGCTCAGAAGCGCTAGTAGTTCTCGCGCTCGCAAGGACGCGCTCGTCCTTGCGTTTCCTGCGATCGCGCGGTCGGGATCGCCCTGCCGATCCCGCCGCCGTGCTCTGCACATCACGCTACGACTCGACTCGACTCGACTTGACTCTGCTGACTCGTTCGTGCGACCCGGCGAAACGACCAAAGCCAGCCGCTAGGCGCTAAAAAGGATGCAACTTTGCAAGACCCTTCCTTTCCTAGCCCGGCCGGTCCTTTCTCATGTCGAGTCATAGCCGTGTCGTGACGGTGTTCGCGTCTCGTGGCCTTAAGCACGGGGGGGATTTAAACCAACCGCGGCGTGACGATTTAACGAGCGTAATAACCCGCCGCGCCGCGAGCGCTGGCGCAAAGAAACGGCGCAAAACAGTCGCGTGCCGGCGCGAGGTCCGAGTCGGAAGGACTCGCCGCTGGAGAGGCACGGCGGTTACATACCCTTTATGACCCGGCAGGCACGGCGTTTACCGTCGAGTGGGAGAAGGTGGTGCTGCAGGACAAGCCAGAAGCCGGCGCGTTCACTTTCCAAGTGACCTTGCATCAGAACGGCGACATCGTGTTCGTCTACTCGGTCATACCGCTGGTGGTCGAACAGATCGAGGACAAGATGCATCCTGTCAAGGTTGGCCTCAGCGACGCCTACATCATGGACAGGACCGTGTTCTGTGAGTTGGCCACGCGCGTTCAAACGCCAAACGCGGATTCGTCCCGGCCGGCCGGCCGGAACCGCGCGTTGCGCAATTATCGCAATTATCGCGGCGGTTATCGCGAATATTATAATGTCCGCGTTATCGCGCGGGCGGGCGTGCGTGCTACTCAATTTCGCAATCGCTCGCGACGGCGACGCCGACGAGGCACCGCGTACACACACACACACATGCACGCACGTAATCGATAGAAAAATTTACACGTGGACAGACACGAGCGGACGGAGAAATAGGTAGCTGAGACGAATTCGCTCGGGCGAGCCTCGCGCGGAAACGACCGTCAGTCGCAGCTCGCGATCTAATGCGATATTGCTATTGGACGCGCGGTGTCTAGAGGAAAGACAACGCGGATACATGTAGAAAGAGAAAGAGAGATGATTAAGGTAAACGTCCCAGTATTTGACCACTTTGAACAAAAATATTTATTGTTTAACAATAATGAATGAAAATAATAATTATTGTAAGAAAAAAACTCCAATATCTGACGATTAGTTGGAAAAAAATGTATCCAATTTGATACTTTTGTATTAAAATAAAATTTGTATAAAATTAAAAAGTAATTAAAAAGGCTAATTAAAAGATTAATTAAATAAGTATGCACCTATGATTTGGCAAAATAATGATCAATCGTTGATAAATTCATCAGGAGACAGCATCTATATTTATATTATTTTCTGTTAGCGCATACTCATTTTCTAATTGCGGTCAGACACTGGGATAAATTATATCCGAACGTTGGACCCTAATCTATTTCAACTGTCCGGTCACTGGTACACTAATATCATTCTTCATTACTTCATTACTTACATAAATATTTCATTAATAATAGATACATTAATAATAGATACAGGGTGTCTCATAACTAATGTTGCAAAGCTCGTGGGAACATAGAGCGGGTTAACCCTTTAAACTGCTACGGTCGAGACGACTCGAGTGTGGAAAAAAATGGCGGCTTTGCTGCGATCGAGTTTACTCGATTTGGACTTTCAATGTGTAATACTCATTTAATTTAATTTGTAAAAAGCATTTGAATTGAGCGGGCATATAGCATACCATCTCTTATCATTATAAAATATTTTATAATTGTAAAAGTAACTCAGCAAAGAGGGTCAGCAATACTGGTCATTTAATATCTCAGTAGTTAAAAGGTTAAGATAAACATAAAAGTCCTATACTGTTATGCGAGACTCGCAATAATTATCGAATTATTAATGACAGAAATCTGACGAATGAGCGCGAAATGGATGATTGGAGAAACGTCGCAGTCTCTCGGGCCATAGCACGGCCCAATCGATCTAGCAATTATTGGCAGAATGCAGCGAAACGTAGGAGTGGCGAGATAAAAAACGAATAACCCCACACGTTGTCCTTCCCCTTGCCGCGCACCGGCAACAGTTTCTGGATCGACTGGGCTGCGCTCTTGTCGAAATGGCTGCAACGCTTCTCCAGTCTTATCTATGTCGGCGCGCTCCTACTCCTCAGATTCCTGTCATTAATAACTCGATAATTATTGCAAATCTCGCAAAACGGTATGGGGCTTGTATGTTTGTCTTAAACCGGTCTATGCCTCCACGAGCTCTGCAACATTAGTGACATGAGACACCCTGTGTACATTGGTTTAAATCATTTTTCTCTACTTGAGGGAATCTTAAGTTTTAAACGAGTAAATGCAAATATTTATATGAAAACTATTCTTAATATTATATATTGTATATATTGTAACTTTGACGACCCGCACTTGAACCGGTCCGGTTACTGAGACATTTACTTTATATCGTGTATCGTTATTCGTTCGTTATTATCGCCGAGAGAGAATCGTCGGTTGGACGAACGTGCCGATGGACGAAGCGTTATCGCTGGAAGCGGACGGAATCTCCGATGCTCACTAGCCAAATTCCGTTCCTGCGGTGCGATTCTGTAACTCGTTATTGGAGTTAACGACACTTGCGTTATCGTTGCGCAGCTTTTGTAAAAACCGTAAAAAAGCTGCGCAACGATAACGAAACTGTCGTGAATTCCAATATCGAGTTAAAGAATCGCGCCGCTGGAAACGGAGCTGCTGGCTCGGCAAAATTTCAAATCGTACGAGGTCCGAAGATCCCGTTCCCTCGGCTCACCGCTTGGCGGCGCGGCGCGGCGCGTCCGTCGCGGCACGTCGATTCGACCGCGAGGCGACGTGCAAAAACGTCGTTAACTTCTTATCGACGCGAACTCTCAATTCGCCCGTCTCGCTTCGCAGTCGTGCGGCGGAAAACCATCTACGAGTACCACCGCGTCAACTTCAACCGGCAGGACATAATGAACTGCACGGTCATCTACCTGAAAGCGCTGCCCACTTGCCTCGACATAGACAACTGTTGGGACTGCCTGACGAAAGTGTCGGACTTCGACTGCAAGTGGTGCCCGGAACTGAACCAGTGCAGCACCGGTACTTTCCGCTCGCGGCAGGATTGGGTGCTGAAGGGCTGCGACATGCGCAACATCAAGGAGTCGCACAACTGCCCGGAGCACATAAAGTCCTACAAGGGCGAGGAATACGACCACGTGCATCCCGAGGACGTCGTCACTGAAACGATCGGGAAGCAGGAGAAGCAGGAGACATTAGGCAAGAATATATTGGAGAACTGTAAGTCCGTCCTTTGCGTCCGGCGAATCTCAAGGCAGAACTCAAGGCACTTGGCTTTATCGTCCCGAGAAAGCCGAGCTCGCGCATTATATTAGGTGTGTGAATTAATTCGGTCAGTTTTTTTCTTCCAAAAAAAGACTTTAGTATGAAGAAACATGAAAAAGTACACTAATCAAAGTATTTGCCATCGCTTGCTATTATTTTTTCCCATCTGTCTGGCAGTTGTTGCATTGTCCGTGACGGAAAAACGACTCGTCCTTCGAAGCGATCCATTCATTCAGCCACTTCTCTATTTCTTCGTAATTGTTGAAGTGCTGGTCCGAAAGCTCGTGCGCCATCGATCTGAACAAGTGATAATCGGATGGAACAATGTCTGGCGGCGGGTGAGGTAAAACGTCCCAGCCAAGTGCTTCCAAGGTGACCTTCACAATCTTTCCAACATGTGGCCGAGCGTTATCGTGCCTGGAAGATCACTTTGTCGTGTCTCTTTGCATATTCCGGCCGCTTATTCTTCAATGCGTTGTTTAAACGGATCAATTGTTGTTGGTGAAGTTCGGCAGTGATGGCTCTTTGCCTCTGTTTTAATAGTTCATGATACACTACACCCTTCTGATCCCACCATATACAGAGCATTACTTTCTTGCCGTGAATATTTCGCCTTGTATCGATGTGGTATCGATGTGGGTGGTTTTCCTGGGTCGCTAATGGATTTCCTCGGTTTTATCGAATTTTCCTCCGGGATTTTTCGAAATATATCCACTTTTCATCTCCAGTCACAATACGATGCAAAAAACCTTTTCTTTTTTGCCTGGCAAGCACGATTTCAGACACGGCTTTTCGCCTCTCGATGTCTCTTTCTTTCAGTTCTTTCGTATGGCACCCATCTTCCTTCCTTCTTTGTAAGTCTTTCCATGGCTGCCAAACGCACAGAAATTGTTGGTCGATCAACATTGAACAATTGCGCGAGCTCATGTTGCGATTGACACGGATCTTCATCGATTAGCGCCTGCAATTCCTCGTCCTCGAACTTCTTCGGCTGATCTGGACGAAGTTTGTCATCGACACTGAAATCATCACTTTTGAAACGTCGAAACCATTCTCTGCATGATTTATCGGTGGGAGCACTTTCATCATAAGTTTCTACGAGCATTCGATGAGCTTCAGCGGCTGTTTTCTTCAAATGAAAACAGAAAATGAAAACTTCCCGGAAATGATGCTTTTTTGGCTCGAATTTCGACATTTTCGACATCAGATAAACACGATGTTATTGTCACAAACCCAAACGTTTATCAACTGAATATTATTGCCAGATGTCAAAACTAAAAAATAAAGCCTCTTGCAGACATTAGAGGTCAGAAATTTACATAGCAATTGACCGCCAGATGGACCGAATTAATTCACACACCTGATATCGAGTGTTCGCGAGTGCCGATATTTGTCTAGTTTCCTTCCGGGATGTCTGGAGTGATGTCGTTAAACGTAGATTCCTGCGGCACACTTTTACCGAGCGGCTCGCCATTCTTGTGTTCGCAGCACGCGACAACATGAACATGAGCGTCTCCGGCATTATCGGTATTCTCACCGTCATCGCTTTGGTGGTGGGCCTTGTGGGCTGGGGTGCATATGCTTATCGCAATCCCCACAGTGCATCGGGTCAGATGCTGATAAGGGTAAGAAAGATCGCTCGGAGAATAATCGAGTTAGCAGAGAGGACAAACAACAACGCGTCGCATGATCGCGACTGGCGGTTTCTCGTTCCTTGTTCATTGCTTTTTTCATCATTGACTCGCGTCACTTTGATCGCCGATCGGAATATCGTTTGCTCGCGTTCGTTGCCCGATTTTGCCGACGATGAAATATTAGTTAGTTACTTAGTCGGTTTGTGTCGCTCATCATCGCGCGCTGTTGAGACTCTTGAATACCGCGTGAGTAATTAATTCCTCGTCCCCACTGACCTCATCTATCTCGGGCTTGACCTTTCAGTACCGTCCGAGCCAATGGAGCTGGCGACGAGGCGAGGCCCGTTACACGGCCGCGACCATTCACATGTGATGAGGTGTCAACGGGGATCAAGTCACAGTCAATAACGAAACTGTCGGACCAAACTTCCTATTAACTGTACAGCGTATCGAGTCTGCGAGTTGAAAACACAGGTCCTGGACACGTGAGCTCTCGGGACGCCGCGCTGCTCGTCAGGTTTACACTCAATCATGCAATTAACGCGAATATTCATTTTCTCACGGCGGTCACGCCGTGACGACGAAGCGGAATCGACGAGCCGATCGAAGTGTCGAGCTCTTCACGTCGTTGAGGCTGACCGGGTGATCGCCACCGATCGGGGAAGCGAGGGACGAGCTCGACGGACAATTTGACATCTGCACTTGAACTTTTGCACACGCTAGCTTCGCGAAGCTTCGGATCGACGCGGGCGGCGAGATTCATTGGTGACGTAGATCCTAGGACCTACGAGGACCAAGCAACGAACGGAGCCCACCGGCCTTCCGAGGGATAACACTTTGCACGACGACGAGCGCTTCGTCGCGCGAGCCGTTTTTGATTTTCACGTTCGCGACGAAGACATCATGGACGTGTTCACGTTTAAGTCTCTTTTGGGAAGAACTCTTCCCGCTTTGTATGATTTTTTTTCAATGTTACAATGACGTAGAACAGACTTAGCTCGTGTACGTAGGGCATATACAGGGTGGGAAATTATCACTGTCACGCATGTGTGAGACGCTGGTGACGAACGTGTTAAAACATGACCGATGACTCGAGCTGCGAGCGACCAAGTGCCGACTGTCGAGCGCGGCTAAGAGCAGATGTCTGCGACGGTTTCCCGAAGGTTTCCCGAAGGTGATCGTAATATCGAAGCATGGACGACGTCCGTCCGCGTCGAGCATTTATGTGATTCTCAGCAGCGTGCGGCATATCTTGTTATTGTTTAAGAATCCGTTTTCTTTCTTAATCGTTAGACAGATCGCAGCAATTTTATTGTTTCGTGCATGCAAATGTTCGCGGTGAATTCACGTTCAAGCAAGAAAGGAGAAAAATGCGAAAAAAAAAGAGAAGAAGGAAACGAAGAACGAATTAATCGAGTTAAAATGAATGTTTCAAGTTCCGATTCAGCTACGTGTTGAAGCTACAGTTCGTCGCGAGCTCTTCGCGCGGTAAGAGGAGAAACGAAAGGAAGAAAGAAAAAATCATCCTGAACAATCTGTTGATTCAGCGACTGTGTCGCGATCGGAAATTCGTTTTGAAATTGTTCGGACTATTGTCGCTACATTCCAAAGAACACGTTCTCGAGAATGAATTACGATGCCACATGCGAGCTGTAGTTTCAACCATCTATTTTTTATCACAAACAAACACAAACACACACACACACACACACACACACACACACACACACATACGTACACATACACAGACGTATACAAACATATCTATAAATAAATATATATAAATGATTATATACAATGACTATATACAAATATATTTTACGACGAGATTTTTGGATGATTATACGAGCAATTTGTAACACGCGTAAAAGAACGACAAGAGCGGAAAGCGACAAGAAAAAAGGACAGAAAAGAATCATGAAGAAGAAGAATCAGGAAAACGGCGCGAAAGGAATTTTATAAATTTTATAGTATCTACACGGTAATTATTAGGTCGTGAGTGTATATAGTAGTTTTATGAGAAGCAATATAATTTTTATCTAATTATAAGTGTATAATTCAATGTCAAAAACGGTGCCTTCTTTGTAAACTTTCGGACGCGACGACATATCGCATACAACAAGTAGAAACGACGAGAGGTCTGAGGGGAAATCTCAGCGTTCGCGCGAACGAGACGTTTCTTCGGATCGACCTCCACCAGCAGGCCGCACGATTTCGAATCACCTCTTTACGAAATAACCCGAGACAAGACGCAATTATGCGTGAAAAGCATCCCAATTGTCCGTTTGTTAGATAATCGTAGCGTAGTTGCACGGACTCGTCGCTCGCTGAAACTCGCGATTGGCTTCATCGCACGGCGAGTCAACGGAGGGACGGAAATTATTGTTAAACTTGCGAACGGCTTTTCTTACATTACTGTGTACGATGTAACTCCTAGTTTGTGATAATAAATATTATAATTATTATAGTAGACCGCTCTGCCCCCTTCTTACGTGTCTCCCTTTACCTTCTCTCCAAAGGAGTTCCCGTCGCAGTCTGGAGCAAACGACGTAAGAGCAAAATTGTACCTTAAATGGATTTGCCGTCATCGCGCTTCATCACGACGGCATTTAATTTCTTCTTTGCTAAAGCAGTTAAATGCCATCCGTGAGAGATTTCGTATAACTTGATTCGAGAAACTGCACGCACCGTCGATACTTACAGTCGATAAAGAGACCGCAGTTCCCCGTTTCGATTATCAGATGACACTGCGAGTATTAAATCGCGTTGCGCGTCGCGCAAGTGCCGCCGTAGCTCGCGCATGCATAAAATATAATGCGAGTGATCGAGTGATCGCAAAGGAATCAAGAAAGAGAAGCAGAAACTTTATCTCTGCTCAGCCGTTTTCTCTCCGTTGTGTTTTCTAAGATCTTAGTCCCTTTACTACATATGGGACATTCCACGTCAAGTAGGACAAGTGTCTGGGCAAAATTCATGAAGTCAAAATAAGACGTTTGAGGACTTAAACTTCTCGTTTTTATGTGTAGTTTAAGGAAAAACATGGCCTTTTGAAAAATTAAAAACGGCCGCACCAATATGGCGGCTTGAGTAGATGAAAAAAACTTATTGAAAACATTTGATTCATTGATCAGGTGGTTTAAAAATTCATTCGATTTCCATGAAAATCGGTATCTGGGGGGTTTTCGGGTCACTCATGAACATTCCGTAGCCAGGTGTCCGAAATTGAAAATGGTGGATTCAATATGGCGGTTGTGGTGGATGAAGAATTGACTGCAACGCTTAGATTCTTAATCGTGTGATCCGAAATTAATTTCTTTTCCCATGAAAATAGGTATGTGGGGGTTTTCCAGGGTTTCGGCAAGATTCTAAAAAAAAATGTACGAGCAATTGGAAAATACATTCTTTCCGAGATCATGAATTTTCACGAATCTTTATTCCGAAAAATATGAGTTTTCGTGAAAATAATGATGGAAGAACAGTCTGTTATTGTTTGACATTGTTGAAAAGTCATAAGCCAAACTCGAAGACAGTCTTAACCCTTTAAAACGCAGAGAGCTTTCTATCTCGACGAACGAGAAGTGGATTAAATTGTACCGCATGTAATATTCAAACGGAATGTGAAAGATAACGTTAAACGATATTACAACAACAAAGAATCAAGAATAAGAAGAATATTAATTCGCAAAATGTTGCAGTCGAAAAGTTGGGTGCTAGATGATTTTTCAACAATATCAGACAATAACAGACTGTTCTTCTATCATTATTTTCACGGAAACTCATATTTTTCGGAATAAAGATTCGTGAAAATTCATGATCTCGGAAAGAATGTATTTTCCAATTGTTCGTACATTTTTTTCAGAATCTTGCCGAAAAATGTACCCTGGAAAACCTATACCACATACCTATTTTCATGGGAAAAGAAATTAATTTTTATTTCCTGACTACCTATTTATCTCCTGAATTACCTGACTACGGAATGTTCATGAGTGACTCGAAAACTCCCGAGATACCGATTTTCATGGAAATCCAATGAATTTTAAACCACTTGATCAATTAATTAAATGTTTTCAATAAGTTTTTCATCTACTCAAGCCGCCATATTGGTGCGGCCGTTTTTAATTTTTCAAAGGGCCACGTTTTTTCTTAAACTACACATAAAAACGGAAAGTTTAAGTCCTCAAGCGTCTTATTTTGACTTCATGAATTTTGCCTAGACACTTGTCCCACTTGACATGGAACGTCCCATATATAATATTACTTTTAATATTAATTTTGAAATTATTAATGTACGCACTGGTGTCTCATCATGAAGAACAAAGATTACGAGACCGAAAAATGCGGATCTATGAAAGTTTATACACATGCACGCAATACGCGTTTTTCTTTTTCTCAGAAATTGGCGCACGTTTCATGTATATACTATATCTTTGTCCATACCGCCTGGACACGACACGACTGGAGGACCATCTATGACAGCCGCAGTTGTCAAAGCGATAAGAATAGACATC
The DNA here is from genome assembly GCF_003227715.2 of Harpegnathos saltator. NCBI lineage: Eukaryota > Metazoa > Arthropoda > Insecta > Hymenoptera > Formicidae > Harpegnathos > Harpegnathos saltator. The sequence goes on along the minus strand of NW_020229951.1, from coordinate 116,356 downwards.
AATAAAAATGCAATCGTCATATACACATATAATTACGATTTTGCTGATATGAGTGTTCTCCCTGTTTCCGGCGGTCGAGTCGCTGTTGCGTTGGCTGATGAATAAATTTATCAGGTCTGCAATTTCGCGCGATACGACCGTGCACAACCGTGCGCTCCAGCGAGATGATTCGTATAACACAACTGACGTAGGAACTTCCTTTTTACATCACTTGGGGTTATAAAAATTCTATTGCAGCTCTTAAAAATATTATACAGCTCGGCCTCCTCCGTTTTATCACGGTACACGTGGGAGGAGTTACATTATATTTACTTTTATCTTTGAAGCAGCACGTGTGAGTGTGTGAGTGTGTGTGTGTGTGTGTGTGTGTATCAACATCCACGTCAGGAGCGCGTCGATGCATTTTTCAACTCGATTTCCACATGCTTCCTCTCGCTTCCTCATTTCATACACGCAGAAACTTAATGCAAGTGGTAATTAACTTTATTAACCTAACATTAAAATGCGCGAGTAATATAATTGAACGCAATTTCATATATCTATTTATAGTGACCACATGTACATTTGCACATATAATCCATTTATTATTTCGCCGTTCTGTAGGAATGTTGAAAATTGATGCGTTCGCGATGCTGATCGCATTGCTGATGACGGAGACTGCGCTAAAAGTTGCATTCAATTAAAAAAACATTTGCGTTAAAAAAGGTCACATTAATTAAAGGTCACACCGATAATAGTTACATCGTGAACATATAACATTATTCACTTTCTCCGTTTTGTCATGACGCATGTGGGTGGAGCGGTGAAATACAACTTACTAAATACCAGATGTGCTCGCTAACACATTCCTGCATTGCTGAGGTGGCAGATAAATTCTCCAATGTCACCCTCTCGACTTTGACACGCTACCTTCTCTTCTGCAGCGGCCTCCTCTTTCGTAAAGCGGATCCGCGCCGGAAGCCTTCGGCGCTCGGCGCACCCCGCGATCGGGTTCTCGTCGAGCATCGATTCGTTAATCTCCGCTTCAACCGCCGCTTCCCGTCGAACACCGTCACGAAACTGTCACTATCACTGTCCCGAGACGTCGTTTTGCCGTAGAACTTTAGAAATCTCAAGCTCGACGCGTTGGAACTATTAGGTAAATCGGAAAGTTCCGTCCATCTAGCGGCAAGTACTAGGTGCGCAACCAAGTTTCCGGGTTTTTTTGATCAATGAAAAATGAAAAATTTCAAGAGAAGTGCAAAAAATGGTTCATTCCAAGTATCGTCCCTCGCTAGCTACACGTTTCTGCCATCTCTCTGGCAATACATGAATACCGCGACGATAAAACGACGCGTCTTTGGACCGAAACCAACCAATTTTGCACTTCTTCGAAATTGGCCAAGTGTTGCCCAGCCAAGCCATGCGCCATCGACCGGAACAAGTGATAATCGGAAGGGGCCAGGTCTGGCGAATACGGCGGGTGCGCTAGCAGATCCCATTTCAGCGTTTTGATGGTGTCCTGGACGATGGAAGTGCGACGGCACGGAGAGCGTTGTCGTGCTGCAATATCACTCGTTCGTGTCTCGTGTCCCATTCTGGCCGTTTTTCGAGCGATGCATGGTTCAAATTGATCAGTTGTTGTCGGTAGCGATGCCCATTGACAGTTTCGCCCGGCTTATTTCAGCAGCTCATAGTACACGATTACTTTCTGGTCCCACCAAACGCAGAGCATTGTCTTCTTTCCGAAGCGATTTGGCCGTGCCGTCGATGTTGATGCTTCGCCAGGTGAAAGCCACGATTTTTTGCGTTTGAGATTCTCGAAATATATCCACTTCTCATCGCCGGTAACAATTCGATGCAGGAAACTCTTTCTTTCATGCCGCAAAAGCAAAATTTCGGAAGTGGCTCTTCGATTTTCCATCTGTTTTTCAGTCAACTCATGCAGCACCCATTTTCCTTCCTTTTGAATTTTTCCCATGGCATGTAAACGTTTGGAAATACCTTGGCGAGTCGTGTTTAATGCCTCCGCAAGTTGATCTTGTGTTTGCGTATCATCTTCATCCAATAACGCTTGCAGGTCGGCGTCCTCAATTGTTTTTGGTCTTCCGGAGCGCTCCTTATCCTTAGTGTCGCGAAATCGCCACTTCTGAAGCGTTTAAACCAATCTTCACAGGTAATTTTCGATGGTGCATGTTCGCCGTAGGCCTCCTCAAGCAAACGACGTGCTTCAGCTGCACTCTTTTTTCAAGTTGAAGCAGAAAAGCAAAGCTTCCCGCAAATGCTGTTTACTTGGCACAAAACTCGACATCTTCGTTGTTAGAAAAAATATTTTTGCATTGCGATATGTGTTGGTATTACAACTGGTTATTGTTAACAGATGTCCAAGCTATAAAAAAAACACAACTTCAGACATGTATGTCGACTACATGTGTCGTTAGCGTCATCCATGTGTGAAACCCGGAAACTTAGTTGCGCACCTAGTAGCTCTAGCTAGAACTGTCGTTAACCTCTAATGTCTAAACGAAGCTTAATAGTTTACTTTGACATCTGTCAATAACATTCAGTACATAAAGGTATACGTTTACGTATCAATAACATTGTTTTTTACTACATCGAAAATGTCGATATTTGAGCCAAATAAGTGTCATTTGCGCGAAGTGTTAATCTTTTTTGCTTCAATTGGAAGAAAACTGCGGCTGGAGTTCATCGAATGCTTGTAGAAGTTTATGATGATAATGCTCCTTCCGATAAATGCATGCAGAGAATGGTTTCGACGCTTTAAAAGTGGTGATTTTTATGTGGAGGACGAAGAGCGTTCTGGACGGCCAAGAGTATTCGAAGACGAAGAATTGCAGACATTGGTGGACAATGTCAAACGCAAAAGCAACTTGCAGAAGCATTAAATTGTGCTCAATCTGTCCTTTCCGATCGTTTGGAAGGCTCAGTAAAGGTTTACAAGGAAGGAAAATGAGTCCCATATGAACTGAAGCCAAGAGACATTGAAAGGCGAAAAACACCTGCGAAATTCTGCTTGCTAGGCAACAAAGAAAGGGGTTTTTACATCGTATCATCATTGGGGATGAAAAATGGATTTATTCTGACAATCCCAAACGTCGAAAAACTATTTATGATTCCGGCCAACACTCAACATCGACACCAAAGCGGAATATCCACGGAAAGAAGGCAATGCTCTGTATTTGGTGAGATCAGAAGGGTGTGCTGTACCATGAGCTGTTGAAAAGTGGTCAAACACAGTCACACAGGGGATCTCTACAGAGAACAAATGATCCGTTTGAGCCGAGTATTGCACGAAAAACGACTAGAATATGAAACGAGACAGCATAAAGTGATTTTGCTTCATAACAACGTTCGGCCTCACGTCACACAAAATCTGTCAAGGAAACGTTAGAAGCACTTCGCTGGGAAGTGTTACCTCATGCAGCTTATTCACCAGACTGTGCCCCTTTCGACTACCACTTGTTTCGGTCGATGGTACACGCACTTGCTGACGAATGCTTCAATTCTTACGAAGACGTAAGAAGTCGAAAAATGAGTCTCTGACTGGATAGCTTCCACAAATGAGTCATTCTTTCGCCACGGAATTCGCTTGCTGGCCGAAAGATGGAAACATCGCTAACGATGGACAATATTTTGATTCATGTGCTTTTTCATTTTGTCCCCGTGCCAAAAGCGTACACATTGCGCAGTATAACATTGGACAATCTTTTACGTTCGGGTTTACGTCTTACATCTGAACGTCGCCTTGACGTATTTTTCAAAGAAAAGGGACTTTTCTTTGAAATAAGATATTAATAATTCTTATATAAACAATAATTGTTTTAATTAAAACATAATTATTGTATTAGGTGTATGAATTAATTCGGTCCGTTTGTTTCTTCCAAAAAAAGACTTTAGTATGAAGAAACATGAAAAAGTACACTAATCAAAGTATTTGCCATCGCTTGCTATTATTTTTTCCCATCTGTCTGGCAGTTGTTGCATTGTCCGTGACGGAAAAACGACTCGTCCTTCGAAGCGATCCATTCATTCAGCCACTTCTCTATTTCTTCGTAATTGTTGAAGTGCTCGTCCGAAAGCTCGTGTGCCATCGATCTGAACAAGTGATAATCGGATGGAACAATGTCTGGTGGGTGAGGTAAAACGTCCCAGCCAAGTGCTTCCAAGGTGATCTTCACAATCTTTCCAACATGTGGCCGAGCGTTGACGTGGCCTGGAAGATCACTTTGTCGTGTCTCTTTGCATATTCCGCCCGCTTATTCTTCAATGCGTTGTTTAAACGGATCAATTGTTGTTGGTAAAGTTCGGCAGTGATGGCTCTTTGACTCTGTTTTAATAGTTCATGATACACTACACCCTTCTGGTCCCACCATATACAGAGCATTACTTTATTGCCGTGAATATTCCGCTTTGGTATCGATGTGGATGGTTTTCCTGGGTCGCTAATGGATTTCCTCCGTTTGGGATTATCGAAATATACCCACTTTTCGTCTCCAGTCACAATACGATGCAAAAAACCTTTTCTTTTTTGCCTGGCAAGCACGATTTCAGACACGACTTTTCGCCTCTCGATGTCTCTTTCTTTCAGTTCTTTCGTATGGCACCCATCTTCCTTCCTTCTTTGTAAATCTTTCCATGGCTGCCAAACGCACAGAAATTGTTGGTCGATCAACATTGAACAATTGCGCGAGCTCATGTTGCGATTGACACGGATCTTCATCGATTAGCGCCTGCAATTCCTCGTCCTCGAACTTCTTCGGCTGACCTGGACGAGGTTTGTCATCACTGTCGACACTGAAATCATCACTTGTGAAACGTCGAAACCATTCTCTGCATGATTTATCGATAGGAGCACTTTCATCATAAGTTTCCACGAGCATTCGACGAGCTTCAGCGGCTGTTTTCTTCAAATAAAAACAGAAAATAAAAACTTCCCGGAAATTATGCTTTTTTGGCTCGAATTTCGACATTTTCGACATCAGATAAACACGATGTTATTGTTACAAACCCAAACGTTTATCAATTGAATATTATTGCCAGTTATCAAAACTAAAAAATAAAGCCTTTTGCAGACATTAGAGGTTAGAACATTACATAGTACGGCAATTGACCGCCAGATGAACCGAATTAATTCACGCACCTAATAGTTCGCGAACGATGCCGCCGGCTATAGCGGGCGCTCGTGTCTGCTCGGGTCATAACGTGGATGCCGGCTATAGCCGGCGTTAGGGTGCGAAAGGGTTAAATAAAGCCATACGTTTGCCGTTTTGCAAAAATACGGGCGCACTTTCCGATTGACCTAATATCTAGCTGCGCGAGGAAATTGCGACCGGGAGAGCACTTCCGGCGCGTCGTTGCTCGCATAGCTGGAGCGGCGCGCGGCACGCATACGGAACACGCGCATGCAGTCGCAGGGGTGGTGGTGATCGTAATGCGTCCCCGATGAGAGTCCGCGAGACACGTATCCCCTCTCCCGCGGGAATATGTCGTTTCAAGGCGACGCTGATGTGCTCATATCGAATCTCGGCCGTACGAGAGCTCGTATACGGAGCGGCGAGCGACGCACACCCGGCTTTAACGACAGAATTAAAGGTGGGATAAAAACTTCATGGGTTTAGGCAACAACGTACGATTGCACCGTGAATTAGCCGAGGGTTTTTTCCCGCGGGAGAGGTGTGGAAGCTGGGACGCGTGTTCCTCTCTGCGAGTTAATTAAATCATAATTACAGCGCTGCCGCGTGCGCGCGCGGGGTTGAAATGTCAGGAAATCCGCCTGCAGCTTGCAGATTTGCAAACGTCCTCGTGAACTCATCCACAGTTCTTACACTACCCGAGTGAACGGTGGATGTGTTTAATTACGTACGGTTCAACGATGACTCGGGCAGGGAGGGAGGGAGGGAGGGAGCTTTTGTGAATTCGCAAGCGGAACACGCCGTCGAGCAGGGTAGGGAATTGTGCCGCGGGTCCGAGCCGAGTCTCATTTTTCTCGAGAGTTACATCGTTCCTAAAATAATGTTTTTACTTTTCTTAGCCGCAATACAAAAACAGTCGAAATTTTTTCCGGGATTTATGGCTGCTCGTTCTCGTCCGTCTCACATCACCCGCGACGCTTCGCGTATTTCCTCTCCCTGGATGTTTTCAAACGAGTTGAAAAATAGAAAGAATAATAAAAACAGTTTGATCACTTTTTTTTTTTCCGGCAGTCATAGTCCAGTGAGAAAAGTCGCTTCCCGGGAAGAATTCCCGGGAGCTCCTCCATTGGACATTTGCCAGGTTCTCGACTTTGTCGGGAAAAAGAAAAGCAACCGTTTTGAACGCCGCTGTATTCTCGGGCGCATCGAACGCCGGCGCTTTATTACGGGCGGCTTAAAAGAAGGAAAGAAAAAGGTAGGAAAGGAGGAAAGGGAGAAAGAGAAAGAAACAGAATCGGGTGGCTTCCGTGCGGAATTTTCAAATCCGAGCTACACCCGCGCTTTTATTGCCCGCCGGCTTCTCGCCGGAGACGCGACGGCAGATTTCCGGGGGTGTAGTTTCTGTTTCACCCCGGCGGTACACGCGACGAAAGCCTCGCGAACGCCGGCCCCGCCGTATCATCGTGCACCGGAGACAGAGCGTGCGCTCTTTCCTCTTCTTTTCTCCATTTATCGCGCAGTAAAAATATTTTACAGCCGCGGGCGGTTTCCCCTCTCGTACGTCGATTGTCCTTTACGGTCACTCTCGGTTATTCCGAGTCAAACGCTCGCGCGCTCGAGCACCGGCGGTCGCGTTACGTCTTTTACGACGAGAGACTTTTACGACGATTTCGATAATCAGTCTGTCGCGTCGCGAGTACGAGCTATACACCCTCGGGCGATCTCATCTCGGGGCGCGATTGGGCGCGATTACGCGTCGAAACGTTAAACCGGAAGTAGGAGAGAAGAAAGAACGTTACGAGTCGCGAGAGCCGCGGCGTCTCTTCGCTGTAAACTGAAGTGTGTTACAATAACATGCTCGAAGCGTGTCTCCACTTTAGACACACAAAATCAGCAAATTGAATTAACACACATATGTATGTTAAGAGAACATATTTATGTATGTGTCAAATATAATCGTTTGTATGTGTGTTAATGGTTAGGTGTATTAAAATAACGCACTTTCAGTACGTTATGAAAGTATATTAAAATAACATATCTGAAATGTGTTATGAAGGTGTGTATATCACAATAACAGTGTGTTATTTTGAAGGTGAATTGAGCAACATTGCAAATCGAAGTGTGCTATTATGAAATGCACAAGCGTGTAAATGAATGAATCTTTCTTACATATTTCTTCCATTTCAAGTCACGCGTTTTTTAACATATTACGTTTAAACGTATAATAATGAATAACATATAATTAATGATTTAGTCTGTAATAATATGAAAGCAAGTTATTATTACATTAATTTGTTCAATAGATGCAATACTTTTTTGAAGGCGAGTAATCACCTTATCAATAATAATCCTTAATAATCAAATTTTGTCGATCTGTGTTTTCCTCACATGTGTATTTTTTTTAATACACATATGTGTGTTCATTTAAACGTGTGTTAACAAAATTAGTGTGTTATCATGAACACATTACTAGTGTGTTACGTGACTTGGTGTGTTATCCAATATATCATTCAAGTGTGTTCTCAGAGTATTTCGATTATCATTCTGTGTCTAAATAACACACTCTACGCGTGTCACGGGATTGTTGAGGAAAAGTAACACGTTTCTGTAGTGTGTTACATGGTGTGTTACAGACAAGTGTGTTATTAAAGCACACTTTTGTCACAGAAAACGAATTATTTTGATGCACTTGGTGCCTTAACGCCAGCTAATGTGTCAAAATAACACACTAACACTCACACTTTAACACACACGTTCCGATGCCTAGTTTGACAGTGTTTACGAGCGCCGCGCTCGCGGAAGATTTCCACGTCTAGAATCGGGATTTTACGGTGGGCTCGCGAGAACGCCCGATACCGAGACATCGATTCGTCGTGTCCGCCGGCACGTGTCGATCGTGCCGTGAACGCGATGACATCGCGATGACGTTTACACCGATTATGTCTCGAGTGGCGCGGCGGGCGAGGAGCCGGCCGGGCCGAACGTAAAACGCATACAGAGCCCTCGGCGCGGGTACTCAAAGTGCATTGTACGAGTTTTATGCCCTGTATTCTCTCTCTCTCTCTCTCTCTCTCTCTCTCTCTCTCTCTCTCTCTCGTGCGCTCACGACGTGGGCGCTATTAATATCAAAGCCGCTATTGAGAAACGACGTCGATCCACGGCGTAGAGGGGAGTTTTATCCGACGACTTCATCTTTCACGGCGCTCTTTAGAAATCCCAGGCTCTCCAGTATGTGTGTGTGTACGTGTGCGCGCGCGCGCGTGTGTGTGTGTGTTTCATTTATTCACCAGCGAAAACGCGCTGCGTCAACTTTTTAACGGACTTTTCGGGGGATGAACAATTCATGCGCGTCTTTCGCGAGACGTTTGCGCTCGCGATTACCTCGTGTATATTTCACGTTCCCCGCGCGCGAGCTTTGAACCCGCAAAACGGAAAAAAGAACGCTCAAGAGAGAACGTCAAAGAGCGCGAGCCCAGGCCGCTCGGCCGGATGTAAATTGCAAGGTTTTAGCGAGCGTCATAAGGTACGACACTTTTGCCGCGGTGAAGTCAAATACGAGACGAGCGTGACCCACCCGCGCCCATCCACCGTCCCCCATCCCGTTCCCCAGACTTGCTTGCTTGCTTGCTTATTGTTAATTCAACCGAGCTACCAGCTCGGTACGGTCTTTGCTTAACGCGTGTGTTTGACTTTGCCTTTGGAACCAGACAGCCGTCGACGAATGCAACACGCGACTACAGCATCCAATTGTGTGCATTGTTGGCGAACTCGGCCCCGGAACCACGCAGCAAGACTGTGGCTATGTCGTAGAGAGAGAAAGAGAGAGGGAGAGGGGGAGAGAGAGAGAGAGAGAGAGAGAGAGAGAGAGAGAGAGAGAGAGAGAGAGAGAGAGAGAGAGAGAGAGAGAGAGAGAGAGAGAGAGAGAGAGAGAGAGAGAGAGAGACAACAAAGCTTCCGACGGGCAAGAAGCGCGATTGGAGGAAAAAAGCAAATGATGAAGGAAGGAGAGAAAGAGAGAGAGAGAGAGAGAGAGAGAAGCGACTCGCGTGTAAATTTCACTTATCGCGCGTGTTAATGGACAACTACAATCGCGTCGCGACTTATTGACGCGAGGTACTCCCCCCCTCCCGCTGTCGCAGGGTGCTCGACAAACATTGTCAACCGCGCGAGTTGTGCCTCGGTCACTCATTCGTTAAATGTCACTCGTTCCGCTACGAGTCACGACGAAACATCTCAACCGGCGCTCTTGCGTGAAGATTTAAACAAGCACGTTAATAGCGCCAAATCACCTGCGAAGTGACGATCGAGCAACCGGGCCGATCAACGATCTATCGTGATCTACCGGTGGATCTACCGAGCCTTTGGCAACGCGTTATCCTGATGTGACAATCGTTTTGAAGATATCGCTAGATGGAAATATTAATCGAAAAGATATCTACCTTCTTTCGGCCCGATTACGCTTCCCCATCATTATTAAGAATAATTATAATCTTTGTAAAAATGTATGCGACTGCGTGTTATGCACGCATCTGCAACGTACTGATCGCAGTGACGATTACCAGTGAGAGCGTTCGTATCTGTGTTGCGGACAGGAGACGGCTGGAAGGAGTCGCGAGGATTTAGCTCTGCGATCGATCCCTGATCACTCCGGAACTATTCGTCGATAAACGTCACTAAAATACAGGTTGCGTGAAAAGTTCGCGGAGCGGCATCTATAAGTAAACGGTAGAATTATAAATTGTAGTCGGTTATATAGAATCACTCTTCACATGAACCTAGGTTAGGTTTCATTTCCATCTGTCAATTCTTTCTGTGTTTACAAGCCAATTGAAATTGACGTATCAGTATATTTGTTTGCAATGGAAAATTTGAAACAGCGTGCAGTGATTGAGTTTTTTGTTAAAAAAGGTTTAAAGGCAATGGAAATTCATTCCGAGATGATAAATGTGTTAGGGGAATCAGCTCCTTTAAAAACAATGGTTTGTAAATGGGCACTTGAGTTTCAACGTGGTCGTACAAGCATTGAAGATGATCCACGCAGTGGACGTCCAAAAAGCGCATCAACATCAGAAATCATTGAGCAAATACATGTTATTGTTTCTGAATATCCAAACGTGACTACGCGTGAAATTGCTCATACCGTAGGCATTTCAGATGAACGGGTACGGTATATTTTGCATAAAGAATTACAAATGAAAAAGGTGTTTGGAAAAGTGGTGTCGCATACGTTAACAATTCAACAAAAACCCGCTCGAAAGCAAATTTCTCAGCGTCATTTGGATCGTTTTAAGAAGAATAAAACCGATTTTGTGCGTCGTTTTATAACTATGGATGAGACTTGGATCTATCACCATGATCCTAAATTGAAATTGGAACGTTTACAGTGGACTGAAGCTGAATGTTCAGCTCCAAAGCAAACAAAGCATGAGAGATCGGCAAAAAAGGTTTTGGCATCAGTTTTTTGGAATGCTAAAGGGATTTTGTTAATTGACTATCTGGAAAAAGGTAAAACAATTAACTCTGAATATTATTGTAACCTTTTGGATCAATTGGACGCAAAAATTCGTGAGACAAGACCTGGTTTGCAGCACAAACAAATCATTTTTCACCAAGACAACGCACCTGCTCACACAAGGGTTTTGTCAATGTCTAAATTCAATGAATTGAAATATAAATTGCTTGATCATCCACTATATTCGCCAGATTTGGCACCCAGCGACTTCTATCTGTTCCGAAACCTGAAACAATTCCTCCGTGGAAAGCATTTTTTGTTAATGAAGAAGCTATAGCAGCCGTAGAGGCATATTTCGCAGACCTTCCAGAAACACACTTCCGCGATGGAATAAAATTACTGGAGAGCCATTGGTTCAAGTGTATTGAAGTTAATGGAGACTATATTGAAGAATAAAATCATTTTTAGAATTAGGTATTCTTTATTCCGCACGAGCGTTGGCGGAACGATCCTATTGTTTGCATCCGAATAGAGAGAAAGGTTCCCTGGTTCCTCTCTTATCCTTGTCTGACCCACATAGTGTCGTCAAGAGTGGAGATCATGAGGTATAGTCAATGAAAAAGTTAGTCGCCGAAAGTAAGGAGTGAAAGAAGTGAAAGAGTGAAAAAGTGAAAGAGGAGCGAGCAATTATAAAAGTGATAAAAAGATTGTAGATAGAAAATAAAAAAAAATAGTATTTGCAATGTCAAACGGACCCTGCTTATAGATATGTATATATTAGGTGTATGAATTAATTCGGTCCGTTTGTTTTTTCCAAAAAAAGACTTTAGTATGAAGAAACATGAAAAAGTACACTAATCAAAGTATTTGCCATCGCTTGCTATTATTTTTTCCCATCTGTCTGGCAGTTGTTGCATTGTCCGTGACGGAAAAACGACTCGTCCTTCGAAGCGATCCATTCATTCAGCCACTTCTCTATTTCTTCGTAATTGTTGAAGTGCTGGTCCGAAAGCTCGTGCGCCATCGATCTGAACAAGTGATAATCGGATGGAACAATGTCTGGCGGCGGGTGAGGTAAAACGTCCCAGCTAAGTGCTTCCAAGGTGACCTTCACAATCTTTCCAACATGTGGCCGAGCGTTATCGTGCCTGGAAGATCACTTTGTCGTGTCTCTTTGCATATTCCGGCCGCTTATTCTCCAATGCGTTGTTTAAACGGATCAATTGTTGCTGATAAAGTTCGGCAGTGATGGTTTGCCTCTGTTTTAATAGTTTATGATACACTACACCCTTCTGGTCCCACCATATACAGAGCATTACTTTCTTGCCGTGAATATTCCGCCTTGGTATCGATGTGGATGGTTTTCCTGGAGCGCTAATGGATTTCCTTCGTTTGCGATTATCGAAGTACGTATATCCACTTTTTGTCTCCAGTCACAATATGATGCAAAAAACCTTCTCTTTTTTGCCTGGCAAGCAAGATTTCAGACATGGCTTTTCGCCTCTCGATGTCTCTTTCTTTCAGTTCGTATGGCATTCATCTTCCTTCTTTGTAAATCTTTCCCTGCCAACGCTGCCAAACGCAGAGAAATTGTTGATCGATCAACATTTAACAATTGCGCGAGTTCATGTTGCGATTGATGCGGATCTTCATCGATTAGCGCCTGCAATTCCTCGTCCTCGAACTTCTTCGGCTGACCTGGACGAGGTTTGTCATCGACACTGAAATCATCACTTGTGAAACGTCGAAACCATTCTCTGCATGATTTATCGGTGGGAGCACTTTCATCATAAGTTTCCACGAGCATTCGATGAGCTTCAGCGGCTGTTTTCTTCAAATGAAAACAGAAAATGAGAATTTCCTAGAAATGATGCTTTTTTGGCTCGAATTTCGCCATTTTCGAATCAGATAAACACGATGTTATTGTTACAAACCCAAACGTTTATCAACTGAATATTATTGCCAGATGTCAAAACTAAAAAATAAAGCCTTTTGCAGACATTAGAGGTCAGAAATTTACATAGCAATTGACCGCCGGATGGACCGAATTAATTCACACACCTAATAGAAACCAATTTAGCTTTTGATTCGGACTGTACTAGATAAAGACACAGTGCTAGTTTAGAGACTCAGTGACGCTCTCTCTCTCTCTCTCTCTCCCCCCCTCTCCCTCCCCTCCCCTCTCTCTCTCTATTCGCGCCTCAGGTCCAGCACTCGTTCCAGTTAGTATATATTTCAGTGATAAACTCTCTCTGATTACTACTCTGATTACTCTGAGTACTCTCTCGGATTACCCTCGTGAAGGACGTTCCGGCTTCTCCAGGATGCATGCGAACGCGAGTAAGCCGTCGTTGAAATATCGAGCCCTTCTCTCTTTCTGCCTCTCGTCGTCGGTTATGAGAAACGCGAGCGCGCGTGTCGAGCCCACGTCGGTCTCTCGTAGGCAAAAACGAGATCGCCCTCGGCCCACGGCAATCATTCGCAGTCAGTAGTTTCGTTGGCGACACGAGTGCGACAGCGGGATACACACGCGGCAATTTGAATTGCATCAGAGCGTGACGACGTGGCAGAGCACACCGCGCCGCCGCGCCGCGCCGCGCCGTTGGCGTCGCACTGCGAATATAACCAGCTCTTTCTATATTCCGTGCATTTATATTGCTGATCTTCTTAACGCGTTTTGCACGTGTCTCGTTTCCCACGGGGCCTTCGCCGGCGTTACGTCTCTCGCGCTTGCGGATTTTTATCATTCTTGGGAATCTCGCGCGATTTCCCATCTCTCTCCTGTCTCTGCCTGTCTCGCGGTAACGCGTACCGCTGTCGCTTAATCGAACGAATTTCAATCCCCGTCGCTCCCGCGCGACTTGGCTGCGACTTGGCCGCGCGACTTCTCGCGTTTCTCGCCACGGGAAAAACGTGCACCGTGGCTTGCGATTGGAAATTCCGCGTGGAGATCGCGATGAGCGTTTGATGTGTGGGATGATCGAGACGAATCCGTGTTCGCATCATTGCCACGAGATTAATATTGCAGGCCGTTCGTCCTCGAGAAGTTCACGTCTCGTCTATAAGCACGTAAGACTTGGCTCTCGCGGCTCTTCTCATAGCTCCCGGCAGATCTCGCGGAGGTAATTTGGTGCATGGAAAAACTTTTCGTTACACGCGCGGGATCCATTGTAACGACTTAACGAAATACGGAATTCGACGGAAGACGGCGTCAGGATAATTGCCTGCAACGGCGCGCGCTCTGTCTCGCGCTCGGTTTAACGTAAAGAAGAACATTATACTCGCGGAGGATAAAATACAAGGATTTCCAATCTCTCTCTCGAGAACGGGATGTGCTGTGTCGCTGCAGCGTTGGCTTTTAAAACAGGATCTTCCTGGCGAAGTAGGACAATGTATATATATATATATTATAAAAAAATATATATAATAAAATGTATAAATATAAAAATATAAAAAATATATAAATATAAAATTTATTATTATCGGAGTTATGAACAATTATTTATTTTAATAAGTCACGAGTTACTTGCTGCAATTAAAATAAATGATTATTTATAACTCCGACGATATTAATTTTCCAATCCAGAGATGAACATCCGCAATCTTTTTCCCCCCATTTTGTGAGTACTGTCCTCAAAGTCCTGAATCCTTTTTCTCAAACACAGCGAGTGTCGGGACAAGCGCGAAGAAAAATTCGGCCGACGATACAACAGACGAGCGTACACGCGATTTTACAATGCGTCCGCCGCACTCGACGCTGCGGAATTCCACGCCCACGCATTTCCGCCGCATTGAAATATTACTTCTGCATTCTCTGCCGCGCGATAAATCCACCTTCAGCATTGGCGGCGGGGGATACCGGGGATTGAAACAATTCCGGGATTGATGTCCGCCGCCGACACGCGACGGGCCGGTTATTTTTCCCTCGTCAATATTGCTCTCGTCGCTCATCGATTCTTCCCGCCCGTCGACGCGCTCGCACTTTCGATCCCCCGGGCGAATCTGTGCGCGCTTCTCCCGATTTCACTCGGTAATCTCGACCGATCGACGAGACTCTCTCCCGAATGTTCGCTTTCCGAAGGAAGATTCGTCACGCACGCTTCGGCTTCGGCTGCCTCCGGCTTTGGAAGTGCAGCTTGCGGCTTGAAAGCTTTGCGCGGCCGTGTCCTGACGCGATTAAAAGTTCGCTGCGCGCAAAACCTCGACGGGGTCGTGGGCGAGCGCGAGGAAGCCGTCTTCTCCCTCTTCTCGTCCTCGGCCGCAAAAATAGAGCTGTGCTGCGTCGCGTTATTTATGGGATTTAGCGCACAGATGGTGGCCGCGCGCCATTGGATACGCCCGCATTTCCGACGCGAGAAAACCACCTGTTATTTCCCGCTTGCGTGAGCCGCGCGTTGCGGAAAAGTACGACGAACGAAATACCTCGTGACTATACCGGGATACCGCTCACCGGCGTGGCGCGGCGCGGCGCGAAAAAGCGGAGGGAAACAAGTCGCCCTCTCTCGGCCCCGCCGGCCCTCGAGCGAAGCGAGGGAAAAAGTCCCGCTGCCCGGCGCTTTACCGGGATTACCGTCTCCGCAATGCAGACGCAGCGAATAATAATTCGCCACTATCCTCGAGAAAGCTTCGCTTCGGCGACGCACGAATACGGAGTTAAGGAGGGGACTAGTTTCCAGGGACTAGTTTCCAGGAAGAAAGAACGCGTTGAAGCGTCGAAGTAGCCGAGCTTGCTGGCGACTCGCGCGAGGCGATGATACACGTCGACCTGGTCGCGGGTCTCGCAGGGTGAATATCTATACGAAGGGGATGATAATCGCGTCGATCGATCGATGGCGACGGTAAGCATCTCCGGCATCTCCCACGCGAGCATGGGGAGCTTTCAAGGAGCTTCGCTGCGGAAGACGCCGGGGAATCCATTAACGCCGTCCTATCAGGCAGCGAGGTGCGCCGCTGGAGTTTGCTCGCTCCACCTGGGGACCCTCTCTCGCGCGTAGCCGTCCGCACAGGTGTGCCGAGAGTGCGGTATCGCCGATAAAGTAAACACCGGCCGCGCGATAACGGCCGTCATCAATTACCCGCGCTGGTACGCGGGTCGATCACGGGATTATAGGTCAGTTTGGGCTTGAGGGAAACCTTGGCCGCGCGGCATTGGAAGCCGGAGGAGATGACGGGTCGATGTCGGCCGGCTCCAGACATCCTGGCACCGCCGAGCCTGGAGCTTCCTGCTCCTCCGTTTCGCTGCTCCGGCTGCTCCCGGACGCGAACGCTAGCATTTCCTCCGCCTTATCCTGGGCACTAAGTGAGGCACGAGCGAACGCGTCAAGCAAAATGTCCGCGGACCTTCGCTCGCGAAGGTGCGTCACCCTTCTCGACCTCGCCACAATATAAGAAAGAACAGTAGGTTCACTCAGCACAAAATAGTGCGAATGGTCGTTTGTCGTGCATGGTCGAACTGCACAACCAACAATATGGCGGCACAACCAGCAATAGCTGTCAAAATGTGTAAGTGTAAGCAACGATTAACCATATGACCGAATTTTTAATATAATATTGTTGTTTTATTAAAATCAGTAAAATGAATGAAAGAGGTGGGTATAAATGTTGTATGATAAAGTGCAAGAGTGCAAATTTAAATTTTATTTTAATCAAAATGTGTCCCCGTCGAAACGATATACGAGGGCAGTCTGAAAAGTTCTCGGCCTGACACATAAATGGCATTAGAAACTGTCAAACTATAATTGTATTGGAAAGTGGCATCCCTGATATAAACCCATATAAAATTTTATTTCGATCTGTCAAGTTATTCGAGTAATAGCACCAGTTTAATATTGACGTGTCATTGTCTTTTTTAAAATGGAAAAAATTGAATATCGTGCAGTGATTAAATTCTTTGTTTTGGATGGTTTAACACCAACAGAAATTCATCCGAAATTGTTAAAAGTGTATAAGGATGCATCATCTTCACTTTCCACTGTGAAAAAATGGGCTGCTCTTTTTAAATCTGGTCGTACAAGCCTCGAAGATGATCCACGCGAAGGTTGTCCAAAAACTGCTACAACACCACAAAACATTCAACAAGTCCATGATATGGTGTTAGATGATCGGCGAGTGAAAATGCGTGAAATAGCTGAGGCCATAGGCATCTCAAAAGAACGAATTGGAAATATTTTGCATGAAGAATTACATATGAAAAAGTTTTTGTGCAAGATGGGTGCCGCATTTGACATAACAATTGACCAAAAACGCATTCGAATGCGTATTTCTCAAGCGTGTTTGGATCGTTTTAAACAAAATAAAATGGATTTCAAGCGTCGTTTCATAACTGTTGATGAAACTTGGATCCACTACTATACACCAGAGCGAAGAGAACAATCGAAACAATGGATTGAAGCCGGTGGACGTGCATCAAAGAAGGCAAAGACGGTTCCATCAAAGGTTATAGCAACAGTTTTTTGGGATTACAAAGGTGTTTTGTTGATCGATTATCTTCAGAAAGATAAAACGATTAACTCTGAATATTATTGTAACCTTTTGGATCTATTGGATGCAAAAATTCGTGAGAAAAGACCTGCTTTAAAGAAGAAAAGAATCGTTTTTTATCGACAATGCACGTGTTCACACAAGTGTTTTGACAATGGCAAAATTCAACGAATTAAAGTACGAATTGCTTGAACATCCAGCGTATTCACCAGATTTGGCTCCCTCTGACTATTACTGACTATTATCTGTTTCCAAACCTGAAAAAATTCCTGGCTGGAAAGCGTTTTACATCAAATGACGAAGCTATTGTCAGCCGTGGATGGATATTTTGCAGACCTTCCGGAATCACATTTTAACAATGGTATTGAATTATTGGAAAAACGTTGGAATAAATGTATTGAAGTTTCAGGAGATTATATTGAAAAATAAAACATATTTCACGGCAAAAAAAAATTTTCTTTCATTATTAGGCCGAGAACTTTTCACAGACTGCCTCCGTAATATAAAAAAAAGGCGGACCTCAATATCATTTAGTTTTCGAGATTTCTTACCTGTTACGTTTGAAATTTAGCATCCTGTATATATACATCTTTCTATATTATAATTAGTAATATGCTATACATTATTAATTATAATATTATTAACATATTATATTAATAATAGTTCATATTTTTATATAATTTACAATGTATATTCAGGGTTGGGAAGTAACGCGTTACTTGTAACACCGTTATTGGTATCGTTATTTTTTTGAGTAACAATTAGGTAACGCCGTTACTTTTTTGTGTCAGTAACGAAAACGTAACGGCGATACATTTTTCTTGTAACGAGTAACAGAACGTCCGTTTAATCGTTACTTTTTAATCGTTACTTTTTAATTTTTATAAAATTAAACTTAATTGTATTTAATTTCTATGCATATTTTGTTTTATGCTGGATTTAATGAGAACCAATAAAGATGGACTCACATATTGTCATCTATTGACCGTAGCTATACAGAAAGGTTTAAAAGAAAGGTAAGTTGGTGTAATTTGGTTAATACATATGTTCATCAAACAACATTCATCTGATCAAAAAGAAAAATCAATATGTTCATATTTAATTTTATTGATTTAACTTTAGGTTTAGGTACTACATTCGAAAAAGAAGAATTGATAAATGCCAGCTGTTTGCATCCCAAATTCAAATTGAGTTGGTTAGCCAGAGATAAGCGAAAACTTGCGCAAACGTATTTATATTTATTAGGAATTTCTTCAATTGAAAATTTTTCGATGTCTGATAAGCACAATGATAACGATGACTGTTTTTATTTCAAGTAGCAAACATCAAATGAGAAATCTGCCTATGATGAATGGCAAAGATTTTTAAAGTCAACAGGCACTAATGTCTAAATATTAAATTCGTATCCACTAATTAAGAAACTTTTTATTAAGTACAACACTTAATAACATAAAATAATAAAAATATTTAAATATGTATATATATATATATTTTTTTAATCGTCTTACGTCCGATTTATATTGTCTTGTCTTAGCACCTTTCTTATAATCCTGGATTTACAACAAAAAAAGTAACGGAGAGGAATAAAATAAAATATCGTTACTTTCAAGTAACGGTAACACGTTATTTTTTAAGATCAGTAACGAGTAACGGTAACGGTAACGAGTTACTTTTAAAAAGTAACTTTCCCAACCCTGTGTATATTGTAGATTTGACAGTAAATATTGAAAAACAGCAATAAATCTGTTTTAGCTGCTATTCATTGTCATTCAAATTCAAATAAGCCGCGCACAACTAATAACATGGCGGTCTTGTAGCACCTGAGATCAAAAGCACCGCCACCGAGTGAACCTACTACTGTTCCTTACTACTCTACTGTGGCCTCGCTGTGGAGATCTGTCTTGTCTCTTCGGAAATCGTCACACGAATGCACAATAAATTACGGCTGGACAAAGTAAGTTTCCCGTGTGAGTCGCAGTGCGTGCGAAAAGTAGAACTATGCTTGCGGAGATGACGACGGGTGACTTGTCACTCTTTTCTATTCGTCACGCGCGCGCGACTCGCACTCCATTCATTTGTCTGCGGGTCCTTTTGTATGCTTCGAGGATTTATCTCGTCGGGAGCTTTCGGGCTTTCCGACGATGAAGATCTGTATAATCACTCGAGATTCCGGCGATGTATCAGTTTTTATCAGTTACGCACATAACCATGAGATGCGACGAATGAGGAAGGACGATGGACGTCGCGACCTTCCCCAGCCGGCCATCTCCTTATTTTTCTCCGTAGAACGACCTGATAAATGACTTCACGGTAATCTGGGCGTACAATGTGAAGCGTATGCGAGATACGTACTCCTCCATTTGCATTGATATAGATCCTCGTTCGCTCTGAAAAACCGCGCCGTCGCAAGCCCTCGATGTCGGATATTCGCGTAATTATCGATTCGACCTTGCGACGAGACAATCTCCATTTTTCATCCTTTGTCCTGCGCGCTCGGAAACGTATCCGTTATTCCCGAGCCGGCGGACATCGCGATAGCTCGGCCGGGGAAAAAGCTTTCCCGCTTTCGGGGAGAAGGACCTTTAAAAACATTTACGTTGAAAAGGATCCTGCGGCGGATCCGGACGATTACAGGCTCGCTTCAATAGCGCACCTCGCTCGCTTGAATGGCGTATTCAAGGCACGAGCAGGATAAGCCATTGTATCGCGCCAGGTCCATCGTTACTCGTGCATCGCCGTCGCGGAGGGCGGCGACGCCAACGTCGGCCAACATTCTCCCCAACGACCCTACATGAGGTCTTGAGAGTCCGTTAACGAGTCGCAGAGTCCAGTCATCCACGGAGCAGCAGCGGCGACGACGAGCCGGGCTCTCTCATTTCGTTGCGAGAAGAAACGCGCTCGGAATTCTCGAATTAGCTCGCTTCGCGCGGGAGAACGGCGCCTCGCGCGGAATTACAAATTCGACGGAGATAAGTTGCCGGCCGGCCGGCCAGTCGTCTGCTAATTACGCGGAGTTAATTAAGGGGAAACTCGCGCGCGGATAATGGTCTTGAAGGATGGCTGGGGGAGGTGGGGGCGGGGGAGGGAGCGAAACGCGTTATCAAGCTGCTTCTCTCTCTCTCTCTCTCTCTCTCTCTTTTTGCGGAAATTAATATCGGGGACACATGGTGCGTTCGCGCTGTTAAAGCTATTATGACGTCGTTACTTCGTCCTACGAAGTCGACCGATATACGACGTTGATACGGTCGTGTCGTTATGGTACAGCGTGTGGATGGATGAATGCGTCAGGACCCACGATGTACCCCAAAATTATCGCTTCTCCTCACGCTCGTCGGGCGGCGATCTCCTCCTCGCCAATAGCAGCCGCATTGTCGTCGATTCGCGGGCGCTTGACGTCACGCGGTGTCTCTTTTTACGATCTCAAGATATACGAGGAGCGTCGTTAAGACGCGATATATATATATGTATATTCCGCGCGAGTGCGCATCAGTTTGTCGGGAGAAATCGTTTAGATGCGCGCGCGTCAGAGAGAAAGAGGTTGAGAGGGCAAAAGAAGATAGCTTCTTCGGGAAACACGCGTTCTCTTGTGTGTCTCGCGGAGCGACGCGCACTCCCTAAGTGCTTGTCGTGCGTCGTCAAATCGCGAATGCGTCGCAGCGAAAGGCCGGGCTAAAAACTCGAGTGCACTCGAGGTCGCTCGTCGGTCGATCATTCCATTCCGGTAATTAAATGTCAGGCCTCCGTTCGGAGGAGACGAGGATAGGAATGACACGGACGGCACTAAACGAGTCATCGACTATATTCCGGGGATCGATAGCTCGTTAGAGTCCCGATTGTAGTACGTGCGTACATATGCGAGCATCGATCCGCCCGCATGTGTGTCGCGCGTATTATCTCCGTATCTTCTTGTTTTTCGGCCTCGGCATATTCCCGTCGTCGAAGGATCGGGCGCGCTCGAAAAAGTACGGCGGGAGCGCGAGGATCTGGAGCGGCTCCGCAAAGAAATGAATATATGTATGTATACGTATGTATGTGTGCGTGTGTATAAACTTGGCCAGAGAGAGGGAGAGAGAGAGAGGGAGAGAGAGAGGGAGAGAGAGAGAGAGAGAGAGAGAGAGAGAGAGAGAGAGAGAGAGAGAGAGAGAGCGTGGTACAAATTTTTACCGGCGCAATAAAATCTCCTCACTTAAATCTCCCGCAGTGACTCGCTGGGAGTAATAAAGGGAAAATAATCGTCGGCGGATATCGTTTGACGTTACTCTCCGCCCCTCGCGAGCGGCTGCTGCAGAACAAATCGACAGCACTGCGGAGGAGATCCTCTCCCACTGCTGCTCGAAACTCTATTAATCGCGATCTCATTCGCGCGGCGGGGAAGGGAGGGGAGGAGGGGATCAGGGGAAACCGACGGGGTCGCGCGGCAGGCCGGCGCGAGGTGTGTCTTAGGTTTCAAAATATTTATTTCGCCGTGATTACATGTACGCGTGCTACACGTATGCGTGCTGCGATTACAAGTACTAACGCAGTTGCACAGTGTGTTACCAAGTGTTAATTGCATCGCGCGGCCGTGGGAATGCCGGCCGCGCGAGACACCGCACGTGCGCAAACGCGACCGCACAAATATGCCTCACGCAAAATACACACACGCGCGCGCGCGCGCATTCGCACGTGCTCACACTCGCGCACACTCACGCACACGAGTGATAACGCGGATTCCTCGGCGGGGGGATCGATACATCACTCCCCGTCGTTGCTCTCCCCGCTCGCCGGCGCGCGGTCGGTGGATCGGCTGATATCACGGCTTGATATCGCGACGTCGCTCGAGGATACGGACGCAGCTCGCAAATGCGAGATCCGAATCGGATCGGATCCGCCGCGAACGCAACGCCGCGATTGAGCGATCGATGAGAGGCTGGGGATGAGAGTCGTGTGTCTGCTGATGCGACACGTGCATTTCGCGCGGCGCAGCGAGGCGGGGCGGCTCCTCGCTTCTTCGTGGCGTTGCGAGAGCGCGGCTCTCGCCCGTGCCTGTCGGTAACGGGCGAAAAATGATATTAATTATCCCGGGTTGCATTCGCGTGCATTGCAGTGCAGTGCAATGAATGCGACGCGCGCGCCGGGTTTCTCGATGTGCCGCGGGTCCCCGCGGTAATTATTAATTTGATTAGTGCCGGTACACATGGACAAATTAATAATTATCGGAGCACGGCTCTATCGACGGCCGCGATTCACCCCCGCTGTCGCAACCGTCCTCATAATCGCTCCTAATTATTCATCGACTGACAGATAGCCCCTCGCCGCGACATAGACGTCGATTGATCGCGCGCGCGCGCGACCCTTCGAGCCCAACTTGACGGCCGGGCACTCTCCTCCTCTTGCTGAGCCTCGCGTACGGAGTACTCGCGGGCGTGTATCGATCAAGCGATCTCGGGTGTACTTGGCGAACGACGGACGGGTGCTCCAGGTGATCTCGCGCGGCTGGCATTCGCGGCGCTTACAAAAATTCGGAGACTTTATTCAACACTGATATGTCGCGGTCTACGTTGAGCCTCGAGCTCGCGCGAGCTCTTGCCGCCAACTGACCCAACGGATTGCGAAGACAAAGTACTCGGTGACTCGCCGCGCTTCTTCATCTCTGGCGGATACATCTGCTCGTTGCTGCTCGGGCTGTCGTTATCAGGTCTGTAAATATGAAACCGGAATTTGCCCATAGATGGCCCTAGCTGCCAATGTGGTTACCGTCAAACCGCGTCATTGGCGCAAATTTCCATTTGTTGACATCTGACAAAGATCTTCAAGTCACAACAATACAAGTTTCGTACAACAGCATAGTTTGTAATAGCGTTGAACATGTCGAATTTTGTGCCTGGAAGGCACACGATTTGCGGACAGCATTGATTTTCTGTTACCGTTTGAAGAAAACTGCTGCGGAATCGCATCGAATGCTTGTCGAAGCTTACGGTGAGCATGCTCTTGGTAAATCACAGTGCTTTGAGTGGTTTAAAAAATTCAAACGTGGAGATTTTGACGCGAGAAGCGAAGAACGTGGAAGACCACCGAAAAAGTTTGAAGACAGCGAGTTGCAAGCATTGTTGGATGAGAGGATGACGCTCAAACGCAACAACAACTCGCGGATCAATTTGATGTGACACGAGAAGCCGTCTCCACACGTTTGAAAGCCATGGGAAAGATCCAGAAGATGGGAAAATGGGTTCCACATGAACTGAATGAAAGACAGCAGGAAAACCGAAAACCCACTTGCGAAATGCTGCTCGCCAGGTACAAAAGAAAGTGATTTCTCCATCGAATTGTGACTGGCGATGAAAAGTGGATATATTTTGAGAATCCTAAGCGTAAAAGACATGGGGGTAACTCCAGGCGAAGCATCGACATCGACTGCAAGGCCAAATCGCTATGGACGGAAGACAATGCTCCGTGTTTGGTGGGATCAGAAGGGTGTGATCTATTATATTATGAGCTGCTAAAACCTGGCGAAGCCGTTAATACCGAACGCTACCGACAACAAATGATCGATTTGAATCAAGCTTTGCGTGAAAAACGACCAGAATATCAAAAAAGGCGACACAAAGTGATTTTGCTTCATGATAATGCATCATCGCATTATCACACAGCAAAACTGCTCAAGGAAACGATTGAGGCGTTTAGTTTCGCATGCGGCTTACTCACCAGACTTGCGGCTCCGTCCGATTACTACTTATGTATTCGCATCGATGGGACACGCACTTGCTGAGCAGCGCTTCACTTCTTACGAAAATGTACGAAAATGCCTCGATGACTGGTTTGCCTCAAAAGAGCAACAGTTTTTTCGGCGTGGCATCCACAAATTGTCAGACAGGTGGGAACAATGTATAGCTAGCGATGGGCAATACTTGGAATAAAATATTTGTTATCATTTTCATACAATAAACGTGTATTTTCTATACAAAAATTCCGGTTTCATATTTACATACCTGGTAAATATGCGCCATCGGTTTTCGCTCACGGCCTGGAAGGAGGACTCGGATACCGTTCGCTAATGAATTGTGTGTTCTTACCGTGCGCTGCGAAGAAACATGGTACTTGCTTTTTCTTTCTTCAAGCACGTTACGCTCACGCGCTTGCGGAGAGATCGCTCTCCCTGTCCCCTTTGTCCTTCTCCTGCTCCTTCTCCGCGATCTGTCCTCACGTCCGCACGTTTAATCAACTCTCGACGCTTTGAGCGAGCGTTCGGATTTATATACACCAGCCGTTCTTGATTAGAGGCTATTCAAGGGCTAAAAGAGACGACGTACGCGAATGCTCGTTTCCACTCTCGAGCAATAGCAATAGGTATCGGATGCGTCATCGCGTCACGTCAATGTTCTCCAGTCGCAGCACATTCGTTAGAGCGCCGGACAACGTCGGCTACGAGGACAAACGGCGGAACCCTTCGATCGATCGATCACCGGCCACTGCAAAGGGCTGCTACACGCGACACGCGAGGGGACACGAATCCGTAAGGTAAATCGCGTAAGCGGGCGACCGGCGCCTTCTTTATTAGGATTCTCTCTATTCGCCTCCTCCGCCCTCCCTTCATCCCTTAAGTGACTTCTACAAATTGAATTACGGTGTACGACGTCGCTTTAACCTATGGTATCCATCACTTTGAGAAAGTCATAGTAACGGCCATCGCAGTAGCGGGCACCATCGGACATGCGCCTACATGCGCACACACATACACACATACTTGCACGTAGCACACGTCACGCTTCAGCTTCGATCCACTTTTCGGAAATATTCGGAAAACGTTCGATTTTCCCGCTCGCGTGTTCAGCTTCCGTCGTAGGCGGCTGGGTTTCAATCTCTCCGATCGGGCGGCCTCGGCGAATTTAAAGCGTTGCGCGGAAGAACGATTCTCCATGTCGAAATTGATCAAATGCACGCGAGTAATGAAACGAATGAATTGCGTCACATAAATATATATATATATATATATGTGTGTGTGTGTGTGTGTGTGTGTGTTTATATAGACGGATTTCGTAAAATGGGTCATCCACATGATTACGTATCAATTACGTGATTACATTTCCGTAACATTCCGAGAACCGAAGCGTTTTGGGCGACGACGCTGTACGCGCGGGTAATAATTACGGGGCGATTGTTAATGAAACACTCGCGCAACGCATAGAATTACACACAGCAGCTGATAGTAGCATATTTAATGCGATATGCATATCGTACAAGGTGCGTACCACCGCGCACCGCATTGCTCGCTGGTCGAGCGCGAAATTCTCCGTCACGATATCGGGGACCGCTCGTCGGATCGTCGTTTCCGTTTCGCTCACATTATGTCATTGCAACATTGGGCGACGTCATACGTCATAATCGAGTTGCAGATTGCGCTCGGGGATCTCGCTCGACCGACGCGACTGCGTGCGATTGGATTTTCGAGAATCGACCGCTGCAGTTCGCCAAACATAAAGAGGGAGACCGGGAGCGGGACGTTGGTCCCGCTAATTGATTTTCCTCTAATTAGAGCCCGGGCTACGTTTTAGCGCCCGGCGAATCTGCCGCATATCTGACAAACCCGCACGTCGCGCAGTTATTAATCGTGCGCACCCGGTAATAATTAACAACTTAATCCTTCGCGCCTCGACGCCTCAGCAGGCTGCAGTTTATCTTACGGGCTGTTAACGTTACTTCGGAAAGTACGACGAAGTTCATAACGCTGCCTTCACTTGAAAACTTTCGCCTTTTCGCGTGCTCCTTTGGCTCCTTTTTGCTTCTTTTCTTTTCTTTTTTTATTAATTTTTTTCTTCCGCACGGTGTAATCTTCATTTCTCATATTTTACGATTAGCGCGCGTCAATTTGTGTCAGCTTGAGCCGGCCGCGCCGCGTCGAGAAACTCGCGACGCGTCTCAGCGGGGAATTGATTGAAGCCCATGCGGGGCCGGCACACGCGGAATCGTCGAAATTAGGATTCATACGGGACGTAAGGTTTACGTTGGGCATGATTGATAATGATTACGGTGCCATCGGCGAGCGGATCAGCTCGGCTTACGCGCTCATGCGAGAGGGATCGAATTGCCGGCTCGTTCGAGCCTGCCGCGGAACAATGGCGGGCCAAATGATGTTTAATGTTCTGCCGGGATTATGTGCCGGGCCCTGCGATTTTGCGTGTACGACTTTGCTCTCTTATCCGCGATCCGTCGCGCGAGTTTTGGAATTCCAGACTCGCGGGAAAGACTTACGGTTCATGCTAAATAACACACGTCGTCGAATGGAATCGAGCGTTTTGCGGAAAAATCTCTCCTCACGGTATCCGAAATACTGCTTTACTGTCCCATTTACATCTCCTAGCGCGGAGCCTCCGCGCGGATTGTGGGTCACGGATTCGCTACGAACTTCTTCGTTACTTTAAACATCGAGTGGACCAAGTTCTCGAAGCTGAAGCGATCGATAAGTGAAACTGGAATCGCACGTCGTGCACAAAGGAACGTCATCCCGCGGGTCGCGCGGGAGCGACGAAAGTTACGAGGGAACGTCTCGATGTAAAAACAGTTACACCACGTGGACAGAGACACCAGCCGTCGCTATTGTCGGTCCTCCTCTTCGTTCGTGTCCATCCTGTGCCAAGGACCGTCGCCGAGATCGTCTAAACTGGATCCGGCGCGGGTGCGAGCAGCTGCATGCTGCTGCTCGATTTCGCGATCTGCAACGTCAACGACAAAAATCGCGACGCTGTATAGAGGACCTCTACCTCGCGTCTCAACATAAACCAACACAAACTGAACAATCGTCTAAGTTGAAGAAATGACAGCCGATACCCGAAAGGAGAGAAAGGAGAGAACGCTATTCTTTGCGCTTATTAACTTTAGCTCTGCAACGTTAACGTTCCCTTCAGTATCTTTCTACCGTCAAAATAACTCGATCGTTTCCGCAAAATAGAAAAGATGGAGAAAAAACGAAAAAGATGGAAGAATTCGGGGATCGGTCAGGATGAGTTTTGGTTTGGTCCGAGGGATCAGGTTAGTATCCCACGAAAGTAAGTAATTATCGAGGCCTCTCGGAACGGCGGAACGGTCGCTAGCAGAAATAAACTCGGATATTTCGGTAAACCGAGAAATAGAGTCAAACATCTGAAATAAGGAATGAAAGGGCGTGACAGTTTAATTCAGTCTGACCTGGAAAACGAGGACAGACCGCAATCAGCCGGATTAAATAATTTGCGCTCGAGGGTTTCCCTCGGTGGAAAGAGACAAGCTGGAGAGAGCCAAATGCGCGTATTTTCAACTCGCGAAATTTGGAACCGCTATTAAGCCATTAAAGCTCGCATTTCCCCGGGGGATCCTTAGGAATTCGTAGGAAACAGCGTTTGCCTCGCTTGTAGAATGTCCGAAACAAGTATGAATTCTCGCAAAGCTGTCGCGCGATGCAATTTTTCGAATATTGAAGGGAAAAGCATTTTTTCACGCACGAATGCAACTAATCTAAACCGGATTGCGAGAAGAAAGGCAGCGGCGATTAAAGTTGAGGGACTCTCCTCTAATATTAATCCTCGTTTCTCGAGGAGGACATGCTTGAGATTTCGCAAAGGACGACTCAAAACCTGCGGACATGTGTGTAGGGACTCTCAAAAGGACAACAGGCAATCGGATGTGCCATCGGTGGTGCGGGCAGGGATTTAATTGAAAGACCAACGGAGAGACAAACAAAACTTCCTGTCGACAAAACATCGTACCTGATGCTCCGGTTGCTTGTGCGACTTCCTGGCGTAGACTTTCAGGACCCTGCAGTTACACGCGACGGAGAGTGCCACCGCCGATCCCTGAGCAATAGAATAGAATCGTCGAATGTGGTAAGGCAACGAATTGGACACAGAGCTGTGTCGTCGAATTACACATGCCAGAGATACACAATCAACCTGGTGTGGGATTATGAGAAAAGAAAGTCCGATCCAGCTGTACCTCGAGAGATTCAGATTAGCCGAAACTCTCGACGCTGCGAATGACGGTAGAAGCGCTGGATGGAAAAGCAAACGAGGCACGCGAGGCGTACAGAACAAGAAGAAAAACTAAATTAAAGGTATACAAAGCAAAAATAGGTGAGAGGAACTTGTTAAGCGCAAGTGGCAGCATAATTGAAGCGATACTTAACGAGCGTCTAATTATTAGAAAAGAATACTCGAGAGACTAGCGTCTCTCGAGGGAGCGCCTGCTCTCGGTGCTCTAAATTTTCAGTCGCCATCGCAAAGGTAAAAAGGGAAGGGACGAAGGGCAAAGGAAGCGAGGAGTGCACCTAGTAGCGAAAGCGAGCACGGTAGGACGAGGGCGTACGATTGGACGCGGGTAAAGTGAGAAGAGGTCGACACATCTTCCGCCACTTCGAGATTCGTCGATCGCGAAAAGCTTTCGCTGCTGAAGAACACTCGACTCGACTCGGCAAACTTGCGTCTGCGGAAAGGAAGATGGAGATATACATTCCCTCCCCCCCTCTCTCTCTCCATATATATATATGTGTATATACATGCGCGGGTAAAGAGAGGGGGAGAGGGAGAGAGAGAGAGAGAGAGAGAGAGAGAGAGAGAGAGAGAGAGGGAGAGAGAGAGAGAGAGAGAGAGAGAGAGAGAGAGAGAGAGAGAGAGAGAGAGAGAGGCACGCTGAAAAGCCGTTTACGCTTGACGCAAGATCGAATGTCAGGGGCGGAAAGTTCCCGAGGAAGTTTCCGGAGGGGCGTAAGAGATTCCGCGCATTCCTGCGTTCGCCCTCTCGCCTCTTTATGCGCGATGCGACGCGCCGCGACATCGAGCGTCATCGGGAACGCGGGCGAGATCTCTCTATGTTGAGAAAATGAAGTCGGCGCAAGGAACGAGGCGCGCTAGCCATGCCTGTGGAATGCATGACAATTAAAGCGTTGGAATTCACGGCGCATCAAATTTCGAAGCCAGCTGAATGCGAAATACACGCCAATGCACGTATTGGCGCGCGAACGAGTTCCAATAATGGTGAATCCAAATGGTCATCCAAATAACGATGCCACTGACGGTCCCGATAATGCCGCGAGTAATGCTCCGAAAATGGGAAAATCGCATTACGAACACAATGGCTCAGGTAAAATGGTTCCAGTGAGACGGAACTCGAAAAACGCATAATGAATGCATAACAATAACGACGAATCAGTCGTGACGAAACGCGGCGGCGTCGCCGGCGCGAGAAATCGCGACGATGCGTTTTTTCATCCCTCAACCTCTGTTCGCGCGATGTTCGCTCGTATATCTGCGCCATAATCCAGCGGAAATGCGATGGAGATACGATGGTCGTAAGGTACGTCGTTACGAGGGAAAACGAACGACGGCGAAGGGGTCGAGAGGGCGTTGGGAGGGAGGGAGGAAGAAGAAATGGTGGCTCGGGGACGCGAGGATCTCCCGCTTTCGAGACTTGCTCAGAACGCTTTTTGCGAGGCGTATCTCTTCTGCTACGTACCTGAAGCGAATGGCCCGTGCAGAAGATCGCCCAGAGGAAGGGGATCTTCAGGACCCTGGACGCGACCCCACAGCCGGCGACCACCGCGACGATCAGGCTGATCTTCAGGAAGAGCATCAGTTGCAGCGCCCGCCTCCGCTTCATCTTCTCCCGCTGCTTGATCTCCAGCTGCATGCTGCACGTGTACCTGCGTGCGCGCGCGCGCCCGCGAATTATATCCTGTGACGTAATTCGTGACCGAGAAAGAGGATCGCGAGAAACTTTCGGAACTCACACACGGGAAAGCAAAGTTTGGAATTACGAGGATGATAATGTACGGCCGACGTACATCTCGCAAGGTTTGGAGCAGTAAACCATTCGTAAAGCCGAAGATGTCGAGGACGCGCGTGGAATTGCGCCAGAAGCGCGCGATTGATTCTTTCGCGCGATGAGATATCGAGAGATATCGAGAGATAGCGAGCGAGCGAGAGAAAGAGAGAGAGAGAGAGAGAGAGAGAGAGAGAGAGAGAGAGAGAGAGAGAGAGAGAGAGAGAGAGAGAGGAGAGAGAGAGCGTCGTTATTAATTCGGTGGGTGGCTATCGCGGCGAACTTCGCGACGCGGTAAATTAAATCTTGATACACCGCGCGCGCGTGCGCGCGAGATCCTCTTTCGCGTTACAGTCTAAAACGCATTTGATCGTGAAACAAATCGGTGCAATCGAAAGATAAAAGGTGAAGTATATACCTCGACACGATCGCAGCCTTCACGAGGTAGTAAGCGGAAGTCAGTAGCAGCAGGATGACCGGTAAGCCGTACGCGTAAACTGTCGCCCTGACTCCGAGGAACCTGAAAATAACGGCGCACTCGCATTAGTCCCGCAGCCGTCGCAGGCAATTTCAGAGTCGGCCGTCGATTCTTATGGAGATCGTATCGGGCGATACGTTCGCCGAACGAGGTGACTCGGCGCGCTGCTGAGAATATGCCGCGCGCGTGAACATTGAGTCCTAGCGTCCCGAGTGAAACGCGAGGGAAGGAGGGCGAGGGGAGGCGCGGCGAAAATATTTATTAGCCTCCGTTTTATTAAGTTTCGCCTGTAAA
This sequence comes from Harpegnathos saltator, assembly GCF_003227715.2. NCBI lineage: Eukaryota > Metazoa > Arthropoda > Insecta > Hymenoptera > Formicidae > Harpegnathos > Harpegnathos saltator. The sequence continues at coordinate 85,755 of NW_020229951.1, read as the reverse complement.
TCGCACGTGCGAGCGCGCGCGACGAATACGCGAAATCCCGCTTCCCGTCCCCGAGAAGGTAGCAGGCGGGGAGAGCAGACTGGGTCAAAGAGCGTCTGCGAAACTCACCATTCTATCTGGAGACACACACTCGCGCGATATCGAACGGCCATTTCCGGCGCTCGGTCACGCTTTGCACGCGTCCCGGCAGCTCGATTATTGCGCGCGCCCGCGCGAAATATTCCTCGCCGTTTATTTCCCGAGATCGCCCGAGATTTCCCGGATGTTCCGCCAGGCTTCGGCCTGGCGCCGTGAAGAAAATCCGTCGTCCTTCGGGTATTAACGGATTGAAGTCGTCTGGCGGGGGATCGGAGTGGAGTCGACGCGATTCCCGGTAACGCGATACCGTATATAAGATTATAATGACGCGGATAATATGCGGCACGTGGGACTTGGAGGTCGCGTAGCTTGAAGAGCTCTCTCTGAAGCCCGGCGCATTTGGCTTTTCACGAGGGAAAAATCCGACGTTGCAGATTCACCGAGGCGATGCGATCGATCGAGAACGCGTGCTCTCCGATTTGCCGTCGATCGGTACGTGATCGGTACAAATCGATACTGCGAGGATGATAAAAAGAAACAGCTCGTGTAATCTCGTCAGGAAGAAGAACATCGCGGCATGTATGGAGCTTGACTCTCCGCGGCGAGGAAATTCGACGCTGCGAATTCGCGACTGAAAGAGAACGCGTGTCCCCCGATTTTCTGTACAGATATACAGACGGACGCCATCGAGGACGAACAAGAACAACAAGAGAAACGTTTCAGATATCATCTGCCGTAGTCTCGTAAAGAAGAACATCGACGGACAGATGGTAGATACTTACCGAATAGCTCACCTCGAAAAATGCCGCACCAATGCCAGGGGCTCGGTATTGTGGTTTCGCCGTCGGGCGAATCTGATTTAACGAAAATTGCTCGTTCCGCGGGACTTCCTCATGGGTACTGGAGACGGGAACGAAGAAGAAAGGAGGCACGACGGACGGGAGAGCAAAATCTCGAAGTAAATAAATGGATCTTCTATGTACACACACGCGACATTTCTCGAAGGACATTTCCGAGCGCGCGCGCGCGCGCGAGCTTCCGCCTCGCCATCCAATATCCCGACGAGTTCGAGCGTAGAGAGGACTCCGGCTTCCGGTGGATCCTTTGCGGCTTGGAAAACCAAGTCCCATCGTCACGCTACCGTGTCTTTCGATCCCACGCATCTCGGCGAAGCCTGGAGAACAAAGTGGGTCGCGGCAGGACGCGAGCGGGGCGGAATGCACGCGTTAAGGAACGGAGAGAGAGAGAGAGAGAGAGAGAGAGAGAGAGAGAGAGCCGAGTCACTCTGCGAACTCGCGCGGAGGTTCTCTTGAACGCGAGGAAACGCTAATTCTGCCCGTATTGGCTGAGTTTCCCGATCGACCGACGACGGAGATAAATGTTTTCCCTTCCCCGGTGTCTCACGGGAGATGGACGGACGTGGACGCTGATCGACATGCACGTCGGCTTGCGTTGTTATCTGTATTCTCGACCAGGACCCGTCGAGTCTCGACCGAAATCCTCTGGTTCGATCCTTAGACCACAAATCGGATTTTATTGCATCGCGCGGATAGAAGGCAATTATCCCTTCAACCAAGAAAACGCGAGGTCGTTGCCTCTGCAATTGCCACGTCATTGCGGTATTGGTGCACCTTCGTCGTGGAAGGTGACCGAGTCCGTTGCCGCGCTATTACGTGAAAATTCACCACTCAAAGGTCGAGGCGAACTTCTCGAGCGACTCGACATCCGCCCGTTGCGACGCAACGGTTGATCGTAGCGATAATTGGAGTCTCACCAGCAATTGAAGGGCGTGAGCTCGATGACGTTCCAGAAATCGTGGCCCTCGCGACTCTGCAGGAAGGTCGCTAAGCCGAGGGTGACCAGCGGCGCACCCCAGGCGAACAGGCTGTACTTCAAGTACGTCGGCGGGTCGTCGCGACGCGGTATCGATGCCACAGTGGCGTACAGGTGGTGGCACATCGCCGCCAACCAGCAGAGCACCGACACCCGCAGATACTGCAGGCTCAGGCCGAGCGAGATGCAGAGCTCCGAGTCCTGCGAATCAGACAACAAATATGGCGTTTAATATCCGCATGAGGAATATCTGTTTCGGTCCGCTGAAATGAAAAATTGGATTCCGTACGTAATCCTGACGTAAACGGAGATATTCGCAATAACCCGCGAGCGATCGGCGGAAGGTTCCTGTGTGTTTGGGCGAGACCAAAGCAAAAAGGAAACAAAAATAAAAGAACGCGCATACAGTCGATTGATTAACACCAGGACCACCAGGAGGGTCAATTTCTACCGGGTTGACCAAAATGACGGATATTCGAAAAAAAAAATGAAAATAAAGAAAAAAATACGCCGTGCGAGAGCAAAATGTTTGTTTATTAATTCTTCCGTCAGTTTTATTCAACGCTCGTTAAAACGCGCGTGAAAAACGGCTCGCTGCATAAAACTTTGAATAATCTCTACCAAAAACTGCACGCCGCTCACTGACCTATTTTGCCAGCTACGCTCGTAACATTCCTTCTCGACGCAGTTTCGTCACGTGTCCAACGGGAGAAATTGTCCTTTAGCTATTCTTGGGGGACATATTTTCTCCCCATCGAATACGGAAAGGGTGTCGAAACAAGCGTGTCGGGGAGAAACGTGGCGACCTTCAGTCAGCGGATGCTACGCGTGAACTTGGAAGGTAGATCTACCCGACTAGAAATTTATCCCATGGTCCTGATCAGGTTAACCTCATTTGGACATCAGGTCCCAATAAGGTAATACTATCGGCTCCTAGTAAATCATGTAACGCAGCGTGGATATCAGGACCTTAGTAAGGATTCATAGTCAGGTCCTATTGAGTTACCTTATGGAATCCTTATTACGTTTTCTTTTCCAAATTATGGCTCCTGATTACTCGCCACGGCTATATTGGATAATGACATTAGAAATAAGAACGCTGACACGCTGAAAATTCTTTCATGTCATTTCCAAATAAAAAGATATTTGCATGAAATAATATTTCAGACCCCGCTTGAGCACATACTTGTAAAATGTTTCGGAAAAGAAACATCAAATGAATATCGCAAGACATAAAGTAGTGTTAAAGAGAAAAGTTGCATGTCACGTTAATTTTACAACTATTTATTGACTGAATTGAAAGAAAGGATAGTTTCTATAGCATTTTACAAATATATTCAAGTGATCTGAAATGTTTGTTCAATGCAAACATCTTTATATTTGGGAATGAAACCGAAAAATTGTTTTGTTAAAACTTGCTAATGCAAATCATATTAGATACAATGAATAAGATCCCGACAAGGACCTGATTAACTGAACCATATTACATCACGCACTAGGTTGGTACATTAAGGTCCTAAAGTGGACCCAATCATTATAACCTTATAAAGGTCTTCCTTACTCATTTGTCGTTAGGACATTATAAGGACTGACTTACTTAGGATTACCTTTCATTCACCCTATTAGGTCCTTATCAATGTTAGCTGAACCTGATCAAAATTTCTAGTCGGGTATACGACACTTTTGCACTCGACATTTTTACGTTGGACGAATTATTCACGAGTGCGCACAGTGCGACGGCGGCATAATAATAAATTTCGCGCAGCACAAGCTGCTTCTCTACTCTTTCTCGTTCGATTTATGCTAGCGAGGACGATGAGTTGTGCTTGGGCCGCGAGCCCGTCAGGCGATATTTCGCCGGGCTGACAAACGTCACCGTCAATTTGCCTCACGATACAAAGGACGAATGCGAGTAATTCGCGATGGCGAGCCTAAACGTACGGCCGCTGATACCGTGGACACGCGGCCGGCGTATTATTCACCGCCGCAAATTCCACAATATTCGGCCGATATTCCCGTCTCGCGCGCACCTATTTCCGCGATGCAACATCGCGATGCAATCGATCACGCGGTGATGCTCGCCAGCGGCGCGCCGCTGTTGTTGCTTCGCTAATTTATGAAATAGCGCTTGTCCAAACGTATAAATAGCCGCGGCGCGTTAATATAACGCCCCGACGAAAGCCCTTAAATCGCGATGTTGAACCTCCGCCGGGATAATTGCCAGGATCCGATCCGTCGCGGTTACCATGTGCCTACACCGTGAAATGTACTCTCTATAATAAACTCCGATCTCGCGGTATATACGCCGCTCTCGCGATTCACCGTAATTATGACGCCGCGATCATCCGCGGCGCGGTCGAAATTTGTCGAATCGAATGGAAAGATTTTGAGTCGGACAGAAGACAATTCGTATATTCTCACGATTTAGGCGAGCGAAAACGCGCTTCTTTGCGCCAGAGCGCGTACTTGTGTACTTGACAAAAGCTCTCGCCTTTGAGAAGCAAACTATACGAGCGATTATGTTCACGAGCGATTATGAGCAACGTGACGCTGAAAGAGGTGCGGCTCTGCTTCGGCTCTTTCTGTCCTCTTGTAACCGATACCGACAGTGCATACGGTACTTCTCTCTTTCTCTACATACACATTCTCTCTCTCTCTCTCTCTCTCTCTCTCTCTCTCTCTCTCTCTCTCTCTCTCTCTCTCTCCCTCTTCCTCTCTTTGCCGCCGGTGCACAGTCGCAACAATCGCGGGACGTGCTCTCGCGCATCGAAACGGAAGCGGAAATAAATTGGAGGGTGCGCGCGAGTGCCTTTCTGGAATCCGCGGGCACGGCGCGCCGGGACAAAGGGCCGGTCTGCGAGAGGCGAAATTGCATCGAGCGAACGGTTCACGTCAGAGGACAAATTTTACATGGACGTCTTCAAACGATGTCCCCTTTGCGTGCAATTCTTGCGCACCATTAGCGCCGCTGTATGCTCGGCGGGAGGGGGGTGGGGGGAGGGGGAGGCCTCCATTTTCACATCGCGCGCACGGCCGGAAGTGACGTCGAATCAAATTCAGAATGGGACTTTTGCCCGCGAGCGATATGGTGGTCGCGCCGCGCGAGGATAAGCTCGATCGACGCGGTCAGAGGATCGAGCCGCGCGCGACCATCTCGAATTAATTCTGCCCACGGGCGTCCCTCCTTCGCGCGCAATTATCGGACTTCGTTAAACCTTCGAGCCATTCGATCCGCTTGAGACGCGAAGAAGCCTCCGCGAGTCACGCGAGGACCCTCCGAACGGAAAAACTGATTTCCCGCGAATCCGCTGTATTCTCTGAGAATTTAATTTTCCAAGGCCGCGCCGGCACGCGCAAGATACGAGTTATGAGTTCGCCGGGTACCGCGACGAAGTAATATAACGCGGTTTATATTCTCGCTTTCGGCCTCGGCGCGCGCCAACTTCCTCCGGGAATTTCGTTACAACGTAAAATACGCGCGGTTCTCGCAGCCGAAACTTGACGATGCGAGCCTGCGAAGTTATTTCCTCCCGGAGTTACGAGATAGAGAGACAGACAGACAGAGAGAGAGAGAGAGAGAGAGAGAGAGAGAGAGAGAGAGAGAGAGAGAGAGAGAGAGAGAGAGAAGGGGCGGAGAGAGGGAGGGAGAAAGGGAGAGCGGACGGTGTTTTTATTCGGTCAAATTTCGGGCTGGAGTTTCAAAACGACCCCGTGCTGTCACTCCGACCCTGACTCGTCCGCAACCTCATGTGAAACGTAAATCTCGGCGATAATTGCAGCTCGTACTGGAATTACAGCTCGGTACGGCCGCGCAATTATCATCGCCGCGATCTCATTCAATTTAATTCCACTCGGAGATATCAGCCACGCGTGTGATAGCGTGGGCGCGCGCGCGCGCATGCGCAAACCCCGCGACGAACTCGTCATAATTGTTTTCGCAACAACACGCGACCGCGGTTGAGACAAATTCTCGCGCAATGAAACAGCGTAGCTCCGGCGCCGGGATTACATTATTGTAACGTCGAGACCCCGTCATCGCGATCGCGACTGCGAGATTGTCGGATCCTGTCGCTGGAAATAATTTGTGAAATGTTGAGACGTGGGCGCGACTCGATCGCACGAGCCGTCGAGCGAAGAAATCTATTTTCGCTCGGCCCCCCGCGGTGCCGTGCTATATCGAGACGCCGCGGCGAAAAATAATGACATTCCTCGTGGACGTCCTGCGCGCGACGCGGATTTGAAGCCACGCTAATAAGGTTGACGGTAAGGTTCAAGAACGGCACCGGTGTCGAGGTAGTAAATCGACGGCGGCTGCGGCTGCGACTGCGACGGCGGAGTAATTCGAGCGTGCACTCTGCTCGTAGCGAGATTTCACTCTCGCAATGTATATACAGCAGGATATCGTCTTTCTCAAAAAGCTTTTTTTCCGGCTGGACATATCGAGGGTATCGTTTCACCGGAAAAGTAAAATCTCCCTGACAAATACTCTTACCCAACGGCTTCGTTGGGAAATCACGCGTGCATCCTTATTTCGTTACTTTAAATATCTCCCTCTGCGCGAGTGAGTGTCGAAAAGTTAAAAGTATCTTTTTCGTTGAGAAAATGCTTTTTTCATAATACTGCATTACGCTAATGAACGACGCGGCTTTTAGAGAGAGAGAGAGAGAGAGAGAGAGAGAGAGAGAGAGAGGGAGGGGGGTAATATTAATATTAACCAAAATAGTTATAGTAAATAAATCAGGGAAAAGGAGTCGCTTTGATGTGTCACTCACAAAGTATTACTCAAATAAATTAATAGTGAAATAGTTTCGCAACATTTTCCGACTTGCGCGCGCGAGACTTTTTCCCGATTTGCTGATCATTGGAATTAATGTTAGTATTACTTCCTCCCCATTCTCCGTTCACTGACGTGATTTTACTAAAAGCATCGCCTCGATCGAGTGAGAGAGAGAGAGAGAGAGAGAGAGAAAAGTATCCAGATGATTAAATTTCTCGAATGCGCCGTACGGCACTACTATTTTGCTTTATAGTTGCGCCGTCGATATTCTATTCCTGCGCTCCGTCGTGAGACTACATTCTCTCCCGTCCACACAAATCACCAGTGTTTTCGAGGGCTCGCGTATCCGTTGAAGTCGAAATGGACCCGACCAATCCCGCTGAAGCTACCGATCAGCCCGAGCATGATACGGCTAAAAGAACATTCAGAGACGATAGAGGGGTCCTTTAGAGAGGTTTGTGAATTATTCGAAGCCATCGGACACGGCGGACTAAAGCGGAAAGCGCGAAAGCCCATCCCCGATCGCTTTCAGTACGGTGACGCACGGTTAAGTCCCGGATTATCCACGTGTCTAACAGTCACGTAGGATATCGACCGACGAGTGATTTGATAGCGTTGTCCGGAAATCGATGTTCCCGAGCTGCCACTTCTCTCTGCCAAAATCTGTCTCGCTTCGTCGCGCGTCAAACGTCATTGGACGTCACGTTGGACGCGCGGATTTAACTTCAAAGCTGCCTTAATCCTTGCCTTTTCGTCACTTGCTGCCCACGAGAGCGACCGCAATCCTCGTCTCTTGTCCTTATATCGCTGTTGCGATAATTTCGTCTTTACAATGAACGGACACGATTGGAGTCCGTGCGTCGCCCCGACACGAGGAAGTAGTTTTGAATCGTTTCGTCTAACCCGCTGGATTACCGCGAGACTCCGCCGGTCGTTTCCGCGTGTATCGCTCCCGCCGTCCCGCCGCGACCGCGGTAATTGGCAAAGTTTTTACGTCGCCGGCGCACGAGTCAGCCATTTGTTCAAAGTGCTGAAAGATATTATCGTTCGTTTTTAAACTCCCTAATTTTGTCGTTTAAAGCGCACATAAGTGCGCGGCATCGTTCATGTTATCTCTCGCACGGACGAATACAGAATGCTGGTAACTTTCCGTAATAAATAATAGATCGGCTCAACGACAAAAGATAGCTGTCTAAATTAGCTAACCCGGGGATCTGAGATACGCTCCGCTCTCTCGTATTATTCAGTTTCGCGTGTAAAAGAAGAAACCACACACGGAATAATGAGAGTCGCGGAAGGATGAAGAATTGCTGAAGACCGAGAAAGAGGGTTCGAAAATAGGACATGAAAAATGCGCGCAGTCCGGATTTCATTTTTTCCCCTCTCGCGATCATCGTCGCACCGAGAGAGAGAGAGAGAGAGAGAGAGAGAGAGAGAGAGAGAGAGAGAGAGAGAGAAAAAGGAAAGAGAAAAAGATAAAGGACAAGAGGACTTTCGGCTACGCGGCTCGCGCTGGCCGACGTGGCAGCGTAGGGAAATAAATGACTCTACCCGTGGATCTCCAATTTCGCAGATGAAACACGCGGATAAGGGCAGGTCCTTCTCGTGAGGACTTTTCACCGTGCGACGATCTCTCAATCTCTCGACGGGTCGCGATCGATTTATAAGCCGCGCGTCTCTCCCGCCAAAGATTACAGTGGAGTTAATATCGGAGATATCTAAGCCACCCACGCGAATCGTGGAGCGCCCGCTCTGTGTCAGAATTGAGTACACGACGGAGAGAGATTTATTCTACGTTCCCGACTTATTTTTTTTCTTTCTTCTTTTCCCTCCCTCCTCTCCCCCTCCCCTCCCCCTCTCTCCCTCCCTCTCTCTCTCTCTCTTTCCCTCCCTTCCTCCCTCTCTCTCTCTCTCCCCCCCTACGTGGGATCACCCCGGTCTCGCACATCGGCGGCTACCGCGCGGCAGCTGATATTATGGGAATCGATGAGGGAGGAACGCGAGTCTCCGAGTGACAGGAACGAGCTATCGAAGTAAGCTTTCGCTCGTTGTACACGTGTACAGCGCCCCGTCTGGGGGCTATTAGGAGAATACGCGGCAGTATTCTTGAAGGGCGATCTCCCCTTTGTCCCGGCAGCAAAAACCACAAAGTGTCGTTTCAGCCTCCTTCCTTCCTTCCTTCTTTTTTCCGTCGCTTTTTCCTCGTCGTCACGCTCGCGCGAGTCACCCCGATACACGCGCGTGCCGCGTACGAGGGAAGATCGGCCGCGTTTTCTCTCTCGTCGTTATCCCACTGTCTCTCTCCCGTGAGACGACCTCGTTATCCTTAAGGACGATTTGCCGAGACAAACGAGTCGCGTTTTTTCGGAAGATCCGCGGGAATGCGCGGCGGGGTGTAATATGATGAAACGACGCGCAGTAGCGAGTGTGTACGTCAGTGAACAAACACACACACACACACACACACACACTGGTCGTAATTGAAATAATTAAAAAAGGAAACGTGTGCGGAGAAAGATTGTCCTTACATATTATACGCATTACTGCGACAAATTTTTACGTTTCAGCGAGTCCTCATTTATACCGGTTTGCCTCTGACTCGTGATTAATTTCAAAGAGAAATCTACGCGTATTTCCCGCATTACTTATCATCGTGTAATGAGAATTTATAACTTTTATTCTATATTAATACGAGGCTCAGGTTGCATCGCGAGGAAAAATGTGGAGCACTTAATAAGTATCATACTTCCAACGTGGATAGTTAACCGCGTTGCTAGCCGGCATCTTTCCACGCCACGTTCGCTGTTCTTTACGTGCGGGAATTTTGCGCTTATCCCCGGGAGGGGGTTGCAAATTACCGTATTATAGCGCTCTCAGAACTCGCCCGAAACAAATTGGTTTTTCTCTGCTGCACCACTCGCCGCCGACGGCGGTGCTCGTGTGCGTGCGTGCGTGCGCACGTGCGTTTTACAAATTAACATTTTTTCACTTGAAATAAAGGATGGCGGATTATAAGAAGGATCTCGCATGTAAATTGGTCCGATAGAATCTCGTATAACAGCTAGCTACTCCGTTCTACCTCTCGCCGTTGAAATGAAAATAGCCGAAAGTTTAATCTTCGGTGGACCATAATTTTCTTTCGTTCAGAAAAATTCTTCCCACGCGCGCGCGATATAACGAGGTTGATTGAAATTATGACGCATCGTTGGTCCATCAATGAAAAGCAAACAAACCTCGCCCCCGCTCGTTTTTCCACTTTTAATTAAAGGGAAAAGAAATGGACGTCGCAAGTCGAGTGCGAGAAGCTGAGAAATGTTTTCACTCTTGAGAGGGATCTCTCTTCTCCCTCTCTCTCTCTCTCTCTCTCTCTCTCTCTCTCTCTCTCTCTCTCTTGCTCTCCCTCTCTAATATCTCGCCGCGTCGAAGTACGTCTTCAATTTAAGGGAATCGAACGTTCCGAAGACAAAGTTCCAATATAACGCGACTGCGATGCATTATTAGCTCTCTGATGAACGAGAAAGCGACTGCGAGGGGGAGGGGGAGAAAAGAAATAACGGGGAAAATAAACGCATACAGTGCGACGCATAACCGTGATTTATGCGCGAATAAAAACCGCCGTGCATCAACGGCGAAAGAGATTAATGACGGAGCCCGAGAAAAAAGATTTTTCTACATTGTCGACGTCGTCGTCGTCGTCGTTAGTTATTAAGTTCGTTCGCGCAGTCATAAATAATTGTCCGATCTCGGATCGCGAGATCCGCGTCGTGATTCGTTATTCCTCTGGAAGGTGGGAATTAACTTGGTACCAGTTACTCCACAGTGTGGCGGAGGGGTCGTATACGACAAGAAACTGCCGGAAAAAGCCGTCGGCGAGAGAGCGTGTCGCCGTACTCCGCCACACTTGATTACATCCGCTTTCCAATTTGGCCCTCACTGCCGCGCAGAACGACGCTCGCTACGGCGAAAAAGCGGGACCCGCGGTCACGCGTTTTCGGAAATTGAAGAAGAGGGTGGTTTTCGCGTTAACCTCCAAACGCCACAACTTTTCCCCCGCCGCAAACAGAAAATCTCACTCCCTTCCCTTAGGAAAAGTTGTTCTCGTAGAGAACAGAGAGAAACGTCGTTCGTCTAACGAGAAATTCTTCGAAGAATTTCTCCCCACGGAGGAAAGAAATTTCTCTGTATGCAAAACTCCCCGACCGGGCTATTAGGAGCGGAAACTTCCGCGAAGAATGTCCTGCAGGATCTCTGCACGCGTGTAGACACGTATATGCACACGTGACCCGAGCAACGACTGTTTTTCATGGCGAGTCCCAACGGCCGCTAAGTATCCCGAGTCCCGAGAGAGAAATTATTATTGAAACCGCACGAGCGACGTCTGCGTAAGTCTTCGATCGATCGCCGGAAGAGTCGAAGTCATTGAAATACCGGCCCGACGATCGATCGGGATGAATGCGACGCGCGGCGCACAAAGACACGGGAACATCGAATCGCAAAAATAATTCTCCGTGAGCGTGTGCTTGTGAACGTTCGCAAACAAAAAAAAAAAAAGAAAAAAAAAGAAAAAAAGACAAAAAAAGGGGAAAAAAGTAGAAAACCGACCGGAATAAATATGGAGGGAATAAACGGGAGCGCAGCAGATATGAATATTCCGCGGGGATAATGAAGCGCGCTGCGGCGCGCGCGTTCGGGCGCGGAGGACGGCCGAGCCGTTCCGCAAAGGGAGGAAAAAACCAGCACCTCCGCGATTCCGAGGGATACGCGGGCATTAGCGGATAACCAAGTCAATAAAGCGTGCCTGGAGACCGAGTCGCGTCGCGAAGACGGAGGAAACAGGGAAATAGCGGCGGGACAAAAAGAAAGAGGAGAGAGCGCCCGCGATGCCGTTGATACGCGATCGGGACGGGCTTATCATGAAACCAATTATTCTCGAACGCCCTCGCGCGTTTTTTAACGAACAGCCCGCTCGCTCTCATCGCTCGCGTCGTCTCTCTTCCGTCCCACAACACAAACAGAAAATTGATTGCGCCACGCGCGCGCGCGCGCACCCGAGACAATGTCTATATGAGTCGTAACGAAGTTTCCCGATACCGCGCGCGAAGTTTTGCGAAATTATTCGGGAGATCTCGGGGGACTTAATCGGATTTTTACTTCGACAACTGCGCTGTCCATATTTACGTTACGCGCCAACAGAAAGTTTGATTATATTTCAACTTTCCGGAAGCGAGCGGAAGAGGAGAGGAGTGAGTCAAAGAGAGAGAGAGAGAGAGAGAGAGGCTATACGAAATATTCCTTATTAAAAAGTTACATCTCCCATAATCCACGTCAGTCGCGCGCGGATTTCTCGGTGTGCCGTGCGCGAACACATACTATATTCGCTCGATGCCGAGACTGTCATCGACCGCGCGCGTGTATCGTACGTATTAATTTTCGCATGGCGGTAGAGAAAGGCGGCGTGACTCGGAATTAAACGCAGCGTTTGCCTCGCATCGAATGAATTAATAAATTATGTGTATTTGAGAGAACAGGGCTTTTTCGCCAGTGCGCACGAATTCACGTCGCGAACGACAACCGCGGCAATTCGCGGCACTTTTGCACGTGCGAGTTTATCCGTACGCGATAACATGCCCGGCGGTGCGCCCTTTATACGCAATTTCCGAGGCAGCTCATTGCATTTACGACGGACCGGGATTGCATAAATCGCCGGTAACGGCTGCAAAATATCTGCTGCACGTGCGGGAATTAATCGCAGCGACTGAGCGAATCACATAGCGCAAACGCAACTTAGCCACGCAATGTGGCGCGACTCGATTGCGACTAACCGTTTCATCCGCCGCTACGTTCGATCAAACTACGGAAACAAACGCGGGAAAAGGAAACCGTTGCACGTCCGGATGGCCGGCTAAATGTGAGAGAGCGAGAGAGAAACGGAGAAGCCTGGCCGAGAAAGAGCGATACAAGGGGCAGAGAGGCAAGCGCGCTCCTCCTAATGAAGCAATTAACTTGCCTGTTAAAGGCAGCTCTCGTGCCGACCCCGCGGGCCGCGTATCAATTAATCCGCATTATCGGCCAACCGTCGTCGTATTCGCGCTCTCCGTCGAGAACAAAGCGGTTTGAAGAACAAAGCTTTGGCTTTGCTTTTGAAAGCTATATCGGCGTGGCCGGCTCATTCACCAGAAAGTGAATATATAATTTCTGAAACTATGGATCCCGCGATCATTCGCGGCCTCTGACCCCGTCAGGATCCCGGAGGTTCCATCGCTCTTAGAGATCGCGCCAGTTGGACTCGGTGAATGCGTCTTCAAAGGGTGCTTTACACGATGCTGCTTTTACTCGCTTTGAGCAAGCTTCTTAAGTCGCCAGTGAATTCGCTGGTGAAAACTTCTTCTAGACGTTCGATTTTTATTCGTTAGCGTCTAAAACTTGGAAGACGCAACGTCTGTTAGTCGCTATAGCAAAGTTGAACATGTCCAAGTTTTACCGCTCGCGTGAAGCCAATAGCCGGGCGACTTTAACAGCAGCATCAAAAGAAGCTTCGTGTGAAGACGGTAGCGAATCAATCAGCGGGCAGCTAGCGAATATTCAGCACACTGTGCGTGCGCGAGACGTGCGTACGACTGGCAGACGATCGTGAGTTCGTGAGTTCGTGTTCTCAGTGCGGATAATATTGTCTTAATATTGTTGCTGCTTATTATCAAAATATAAATGTCGGTAAAATTAGCCAGACTGTGGAATAATGATATTATAAGATTCCTCGAAGTTCTGGAAAATTATCCAATAATTTGGAATATTAAATTAAAAGAATATTCCAGCAAACCCATGCGAGATGGGCAGATAACCATGATGATGCAAGCACGACAGCAGCTTGAACCATGTCATTCCTTGACGCCATGATCCTTTTAACTGACCGTTTCCGCAAAATTCTCCTTAAAACGCCAGCGACTAAACGCTGTTTATCAGCATCGTGTAAATGCTCCAACGCTAGCGACTTTGTCAGCCAGAAATTCGCTCTAGGAGAAGCTGGCGAGAAGCTGGTGACAAAAGAAGCCAGCGTCAAGCGTCAAAAGTAGGATCGTGTAAAACACCCTTTACAATGTGGTCCGCTCATTTCGTAGCTCACACGTAGCGTTGCGATAATCTTGCGCGGCAAAAGGCAGCGAAAGAATCTTGTAACTTGTGAGGGATGAATCGGTCAAATTCCCAAAGTCGACTCGATACGTCGTTCTCACTCCGTTGAGCCTTCCGTTCGCCGAGAGGACGATAAAATAACCAGATGGGACGCGAGGAGAGCGACGCGATTTATGGCGTGGCACGGTTACCCATATATCTTTATACGGGGATAAATTGATTTGCGGACGTAAAAATATCCTCCGATGAAGTCACCTGCTAATTAAAGGGCCGTCATCGTCTGCCACGACAACGACGACGACGACGACGATGACAACGACCACGACGACGAGTAGAACCTAAACGAAGCGCGAATATGTGCGAGAGCTAATAAGCCCTCATTGATCGATTAATTACCGTCGAGCACGTGTTTCCGCACGAGATGAATCACATCGATGGCGCGGTGTGGTTAAAAAACGTTAATGTCCCCGATAAGGGACATCGACTTCCTGCGAGTCACAAGGCGCTCCCGCAATGACGTAGGGCTCTTCTTAAGGAGCGCCGCAGCGACGCGTCGCTTCTTTGTTATTTACATAAGGAACGATAATAAAGATAAAGCACCGATGTGCATCAAGGGGATGTCCGCGAATTTTATTTCTAGCGACAGAGATTGTTCTTCTTCCTCCCTCTCTCTCTCTCTCTCTCTCTGTTTTTTGTTTTTTTTTGTTTGGAGTCGATTTTCCTCACGGTGGAAATATCCAGGGAAATTATCACGCGCGCGCGCGCGTGCGAGCGTGATTTTCCAACCTTCTAACATTCCAATCCGTTAAATGCTCCTCGTATTGTTTCTCGCGTGCATCACGCGCGAATTTTCACCGCAATCTCGCGCATCGCGCGAATGAATTTTTCGCTTCATTGTTGCCCGCCATATGAAATATTCCGGAGCGAAAATTCGATGGCAACACACTTTCCGACGCGCGCGGGATTGTTTGATTTCCTATTTTTTCTTCCCGCACGCGCGATTATTTATCGCCGTGTTATGAAAAAAAATTGCGCGAATCGCCGGAAATCACGCCGTTCACCAATATACTGGGCAAATATATAAAAAATCAATCGCTTTCCGATCTATTTCCCTCAGCTCGCCTTCCTTCGATGTTTACCCCGAATTTTGTAGAGAATGCTCAGAGACGTGTAGCAGAGGTCAGTTGCGAAAAGTGCGGTTCAATTTCCGATACACGGCAACAATAGTGTAATAACGTTCTGTTTCCAGAACGTTATCAAAGGATCATGGACGACGTGCGGTGATTATACCTTGTTGACGAATACTTTCTCATTAAAGGCAACCGAGGCAAATTTCATTAAAAGCTCGAACTTTCTGGCTGACCCATTAGCGTAGACACATTTTATCAGAATATCAATCTAAAAATGTCTCACAATGCATGCGTTATATATATATATATATATATAATACTTTATACAAAATCCGAAATTATAAAAAAAGAACTCGAGATATACGTAGGTATAAAAGGCGACAAAGGGTAATAATGAACGTTTATTTAATACCGGCGCCGCCGCGCGTCTCCGAGTCAACTACTCGGCGCACTGGTCGTGTGCATCATCCCGGCACTATCGGGAGGGTGTAATAAAGGAAAAAGATGGGGAAGTTTCGATGAAGAAGGACGGAAGAGAGATCGTACGGCGTGAGAGTCCTTACAGGCGAGACGTGACCACGCAAGAATGTAAGTCGCCGTAAAAGCGGTCGTTACGATGAAACGAAGCAAGAACCCTCTGCGTTCGCTCTCGAGGTAATGCACGAGCGGCTTGCACATGCGAGAACGGCTGCACTTGCGGGCGCATACAGGGTGTGTGTGTGTGTGTCGCGCGAGCTGCACGGCGCGGCGGAGCAAGTGTAGTAACGAATTACGACGTTCGAGTTGTCTCCGCGCATCTGCATCGCGAATCGCGCGACTTTCGCTAATTGTCCCGTCGCGCCGCGCCCGGAGATCATTCCAAACGCATGCGCCCGATTTCGAGATTTTCCGCTGCTCCTCGACGCTCTGACTTTCGCCAGTTCCGCGGGGCTCACCCTCGAAATGAGAATGCGATGCGGCACGAGCGCTCTCGCGTGGAATACGAAATGGAAATGCAAAGTAAACCGAGATAAACGATAGAAAATAGATCCTCGTGCCGTGCCGCGCCGCGCGCGGAACACGTCTACAAAAATATAATATCCCGATAATAACCCTGGTAGACCCTGGCAGACCTGGAACCGACCATTTTAACCCTTCCACTCGGAAATAGCTCGCGCGTATTTCCCTTCTTTTCGGAGGAACACCAGGCATCGATTCACAGTCTCATTATTCGGTCTTTGCACTTACGACGATTGGATGTGCCGGCTCTTTCTCTCTCTTTTCTCCCGGCCTCGATAGCTGGTTCTCGATAGCGTACGGATACGCACGCTTCGGTATGTTTGCGACAACACTCCCAGGTGTTTCATCGCGATGTGTGAAATACAGGCGAGCCTTGAAATCGCCCGCATAACTGCACTGCGTTTTATGGCAAGTTTTATCAGTTTCCCCTTTCACGTTCGCTTTCTCTTTCTCTCTCGTAACGACGGTGCGTAACGATGCGTTATAGCGAGATGTATATGGAGGTGTCAGTCGGCCGATCGTTAAATTGCGGTCGTGCCGACAGGCTCTTATTGTTAAAAATCTCCGGCAACAAAGCCCGGTGTAATCGATAACGCGCGAGGTTGCGGATAACAAGGTACCGCGTTTCGCACCCCCAACACGTTGCATCGACGAGAGAGAGAGAAAGAGAGAGAGAGAGAGAGAGAGAAAGAGAAAAAAAGAGAAAAAAAAGTGTGCGGAGGCGTACAATACAACTGCAACGCGCCTGGTCTCTGGGCAACGTTGTAATAATAAACATGTCGCGAACGATAATCTTTTAAATTAAATTTCAGTTAAATTAAATGAAAATTTAATGTGTGTGTGTGTGTGTGTGTGTGTATGTGTGAGAGAGAGAGAGAGAGAGAAAAGAGACTCTCAGCAGAATTATTAGTTAATGAACTCGCTAAAAATTAATAAACGTAAATATGTTCAAATTATATTATTTTAATTAATGCAAGCTCGAATGTGCGGTCGCGTGAACAATGCAAATGTTTAACGTGAAAAAGAAAGAAAAAAAATGTATATATACATTATGCATTATAAACCTTCCATCGCTTGGGAAATTTATAGGATTTCGGAGAACTTCGAGTCTACCTTCGGAAAAGGCTAATAGTATTTAATGGGGTTAAAAGAAGCGCGCGCCTGAACAGACGTGTTCGTTGCCGACGGGAAACTTACGCTCCCATAAATTATGCAGCTAGACTGCTGCAATCTTCGCATACTATTATCTACGATCTGGGGTAGGAAGTCGGGGAGGCGGTCGAAAAGAATGTTAAGAGCAAAAGTTACATTCGGGTCGCGTCTTTAATTCTTACTCTAGATGGGGCGTTGTGGAGAACAAGATGGTTGTTCGCGATTGATTCCCCATTCCAATCGGCAATTTTGTTTTGTTCGCTGCGGCAAGAGAGAGAGAGAGAGAGAGAGAGAGAGAGAGAGAGAGAGAGAGAGAGAGAGAGAGAGAGAGAGAGAGAGAGAGAGAGAGAGAGAGAGAGAAAGAGAGAGCGGGTTGATCTAAGGGCTCCATTACCGTTCGCGCAGGGTGCCACTTTGTCTCCCGGCCATTTTCGCACTTAATTAAAAACCACTCGTTGGCGGCGGATTCTCGTTAGACTTTGTACACGGTCGCAGGGTGGAACAAGGCCCCCCGCTCGTGAAAGAGGAGAAAAACTTGGTCGAAACTTTATTCCACCGTGGCGGCGAAGACGGGAAAAAACTTGGTCGCTCAGAGGGACGTATTCGAGAGAAAAAAATGCGCGATAGCGCTAATTTACTTTGGACTCCCGGCGGTGAACAGCCGTGACAAATAAAAAGGCTCGAGCGAGTGAAAATTCGATATTCACGATTCAGGCGTTCGGTCTAGCAGCCGTTTATCGTCGGGCGTAGCCGTTAAGTTTTCGTCAAAAGAGATGGAGATGGGAATTGAAATCCCACCCTCCCCCCCGCGGTCGCGGTCTACGTTTCGCTATCCCCTGCTGTCGTTCGGCGAACTTCTCGTAATCGGTAAATTAAAGTCTTCCGCGCACGATCGCGCGGGTTATCGGGATACTCCGACAGAGTATTCGTACTCTCAGCTTCTCCCCAAAGTAGATTCCCCGGTGTAGAATGTGAGTTTCCATCCCGTCAATATATCGGCTGCATCTCCATCTGCACGTGTCGCGAGCAGATGCCGAGTTCTTCGGTGTTTTCGGTGTTCCGCGCTTCCCGCGACGATTTCGCGGTCTCGAACTTGTCTTCGGCTTTTATCCCCGTCTCTCTCTCTCTCTCTCTCTCTCTCTCTCTCTCTCTCTCTCTCTCTCTCTCTCCCTCTCTCTCTCTCTCTCTCTCTCACCGGTTATCTCGGGAAAAATCTCCGAGGGATTGTTCTCATAAACCGAAGGACCAGCCGCGAAAATCACTTTACTCCGGTGAGCCGCAGGACGAATCAGGAGCGACGTGTTTTGGCGGTTGACCATGATTTACGTCGCTCCGTAGATTGCATCCTTTCGGGAGAATTCCCGTCTTGATGGTAACTCGCCTTCCGGAAAATTTTCCTCGCCCTCCCATCCTGGAAATTTTCTCGCCCCGTGCTATTCGCCGATTAACGACTCGTACTGTAAAAGCGAGAGACGGCGAGAGGGCGAAATCGCGTCGTTTCGCGGTAATGTGGCTCTTTTCATCCACACACATACACACACACGTATATGTACGTTAAGAGCATAACGATATAATCACGCTTTAAGTCACGCACACACCCGCGAGCCGATTCGTCCCGGTAAATCCGCACTTCCTACCGGTTTTGCCTCTCTCCTTTTCCGTTACTCGCGGAAATCATCGCGCTCCCTCATCGGCGTTAGCGACTTCGCGGCGATCCAATTAGAGGCGTAATCGGATATACCATCGTGGCGTATACCAATTCCATTTCTTGAAGATTTTGTCTAAGCCTCCGTTTTAACTCCACCGATCGAGCCCTTCTCTCCTCCCTTCTCGCGAGGGACGAGCACGATATGGAAGTGCGAGCGTAATCGACTTAGCGCGATACATCATATCGTCGGATGTAGGCGGACTACCGTTCGCTCCGCGACACGCGGCACAATCGTGCTAATTACAGTGATTTAGCGCGAGCACGTTATTAAACTCACCCCCGCTCAAGAAACGGTCCTTAATACACGCGCCGGCGGGCTAATATATCAGCCGGCCGGCGGAGTCGGCGAATCCTCGCAATTCGCCATCCATCTCCCGTTAATAACACGAGCGTTCGCGAGCGCCACGCGGGGGAATCGTCCTCGCGATCGATCACATTTATTCCCAATTATCGCGCGGCCCGTCGTTATTCATCATTAAAGAACGCGCCATGACAGGAGGTCCTCTCGCCGAGCGCGAGGTCTTAATGACGTGTTAACGACCCGGAGTCCTGAGTCCGTTTAACGCGATGCCCGGAGTGCATTCGGACGGATATTAGCGCGTGTCCCTCCTTTTCCTTTTAATTCGACGCAAGGAAAGCAGGAAGCGCGGGAAGCCTTACCTCGCCCGTGGTGGTGCGACAACACGCGTTACGCGCTCGTAAACTCGTCCGACTTAATGCGACGTCGCGATATATCGCGCGTTGCACGAGCTGCATGCGAAATGCAACCGCTTCATTGGTGAGCGGAGTTGCGTGGTTGAAAGCGCCGCGCAGGAAAACACACTCGCGAGTACGGATCGAGGAAGCACGTAAAAGCGCCTTTCCCTTCGCTCCCCGGAGTGAGAAGCGAGTTTCCTCGTATATTCATACTGTGATAATTTGTTAGCACGGAAAAGAACGGGGAGGAAACGCGGCCGGCTCTCTCGCGCGACAAGCTCTCTTTATGACCGCGCGTGCGCGTTGTGCGTCCTACGTTTTTCTCGTTCGCGCTCGTAATTTCTAGATAATTATTAATCTGGATAATTTTTTCGATACGATCTCTCAGCTTCTCTTGAAATTTGGTTTCCTTTGTCAACGACGATTTTATTAGGTTAGGTGTATGATCGTGTTAATTCGGTCCGCTTTTTCTTCCAAAAAAGACTTTAGTATGAAAAAATATGACAAAGTACACTAATCAAAGTATTTGCCATCGCTTGCTATTATTTTTTCCCATCTGTCTGGCAGTTGTTGCATTCCGTGACGGAAAAACGACTCGTCCTTCGAAGCGATCCATTCATTCAGCCATTTTTCTATTTCTTCATAATTGTTGAAGTGCTGGTCCGAAAGCCCGTGTGCCATCGATCTGAACAAGTGATAATCGGATGGAGCAATGTCTGGTGAATACGGCGGGTGAGGTAAAATGTCCTAGACAAGGTGGCTTCCAAGGTGGCCTCCACAATCTTTCCAACATGTGGCCGAACGTTATCGTGCCTGGAAGATCACTTTGTCGTGTCTCTTTGCATATTCCGGCCGCTTATTCTTCAATGCGTTGTTTAAACGGATCAATTGTTGTTGGTAAAGTTCGACAGTGATGGCTCTTTGCCTCTGTTTTAATAGTTCATGATACACAATACCCGTCTGGTCCTACCATATACAGAGCATTACTTTCTTGCCGTGAATATTCCGCTTTGGTATCGATGTGGATGATTTTCCTGGAGCGCTAATGGATTTCCTTCGTTTGGGATTATTGAAGTACGTATATCCACTTTTCGTCTCCAGTCACAATATGATGCAAAAAGCCTTCTCTTTTTGGCCTGGCAAGCAAGATTTCAGACATGGCTTTTCGTCTCTCGATGTCTCTTTCTTTCAGTTCGTATGGAACCCATCTTCCTTCTTTGTAAATCTTTCCCATGGCTGCTAAACGCACAGAAATTGCTGATCGATCAACATTGAACAATTGCGCGAGCTCATGTTGCAATTGACACGGATCTTCATCGATTAGCGCTTGCAATTCCTCGTCCTCGAACTTCTTCGGCTGACCTGGACGAAGTTTGTCATCGACACTGAAATCATCACTTTTGAAACGTCGAAACCATTCTCTGCATGATTTATCGGTGGGAGCACTTTCATCATAAGTTTCCACGAGTATTCGATGAGCTTCAGCGGCTGTTTTCTTCAAATGAAAACAGAAAATGAGAACTTCCCGGAAATGATACTTTTTTGGCTCGAATTTCGACATTTTCGACATCAGATAAACACGATGTTATTGTTACAAACCCAAACGTTTATCAACTGAATATCATTGTCAGATATCAAAACTAAAAAATAAAGTCTTTTGCAGACATTTGAGGTTAGAAAATTACATAGTACAGCAATTGACCGCCAGATGGACCGAATTAATTCACACAACTAATATCTCCCGTTATCGACAAACTTCGTTCGTTCGTGTTCGGTAGGTTTGACATTTTCGCTCTTTTAATATCCCCTGTTGATTTCAATCCCATTGCTCGTTCATCTCCCTCGACGCGGAGTCCGTTCCGGCCCGGAATAATAAACCGATTTCTTCCTCTTTCTTTCGCGTTATCGTCCCCGCCCGCATTTCGTCCTAACCTCCGCCGCCATTTCCGCGGGAACGAGCGCCGCGAGTCGAAAGCGTTCGGGATCGGGGCTAAGGAAATGGCGCGAGCGCGCGAGTCCCGTGGGTTGAATTTATTTTCCTTTTTCAGCGGCCGCGCGCTAACAATAAAATCTGCCGTCCGCCGAATCGCTTCGTGACGAGATTGCAACCGGCGGATTTATCTCCGTCATGCGTTATGACGAGACGGTTTTTCTCCGTCTCTAATAAACCTTCCCCTTGCCGCGACTGTCACATGCGTCCGGCTCGCAGGAAGCGTCGTTATTAATGTCTCGTTTGGGCAGATTGTCTAATCTCGCGAAAGATAACGCGAGTCGCGGGGCGACAGGCGGCCGCTGCCGCTTTTGTGCGCGGCTGATTGATTACCGAGCGCGCGTCCGCGAAAGAGAGTTCCGACACGCCTTCGTGCACACGTCGTGTATAATATAGAACGCAATTTAATGCGCGAGACAGGGTGGACTCGCCACTTCAACACGTCCGGCGCGTTTACAGACGCGTATTCAAAATTACTCGTCCGTTATTCGCGAACAAAACCGCCCGATGCCGGATGCGAATATGTCTTCACTCACTGACGAGACAACGCCGCAATTACGAGGGTGCGTGGATGGCTTGCGAGAGAGAGAGAGAGAGAGAGAGAGAGAGAAAGAGAGAGAGAGGGAGAGCGGATTCTGTCGGTTGACACCCCGACCTCGGAACAGCCAAGCGACCCCGCTCAAACACGTTTATCCAGTGTCGCGAATTTTTCTTCCCTTGTGTGAAATCTGCATGCGTGCGAGCACACTGGAAGAACACGGAAAAACTCGCTCACGCTCTCGCCGGCCCAATCGCGGTCGCGGGAATTTAGCACCTCGTAGAAAAACCACTGACTCGGCTTAAACGACCCTTCCCTTCCCGCGCTGGTGCGCGAAATCGCCGCAGTATTTCCGGCTTACTTCCGGCTTTTTATTCACCATCCTGGCTGGATATCGGTAATTTACGGGTATCGTGTGCGCAGAATAAGGTCTGAACCGGCCGCGAATCGATTTTCCTGGGGAAATCCGCGGAAAATAAGGTAGGTTTCGCGCGCGCGCGCGCGCGCGTTTAGCGCAGTTATTTACTGTGTAAATTGCGGCAATTGAGGAAGCAACGAAACAGAAAAGTGTAGGTTCGAATACGCGGATGCGCGGCGTTCAAGTTGACGAAGGAAGGATCGATACGACACTCTTGCAATCGTCCAAGAGTCATCGCGTTTGCTTACGAACCGGTTGAGTGCCGACTCGTATCACCAGGAGGAAGAGAACGTTTGACCTGAAAAGTTTCTCGTGTTTCGTTTTGCATTTTTACAGCGAAGTGCATCTCGCAGGAACCTCGAAGGATCAAAGGCTGTAACTGCAATGTAGCGACCACAACCATCGCGGACAATATTTGACCTAAAAGGATCCTCGTTTCCGCGCGGATTTTTTCGACGGAGATACTCTTGATCCTCTCGTCCACCTTCCCCCCCCCCCACCCTTTCTCTAATTACAGCTACGACGAAAAAGCGCATTACTGCAACTGCGGCGCGCGCCTTTCGTTCATTTCGAGGCGATGAAACGAGAACGTGCTCGCTCCTTCGCAATTGAATCCGTAGAGAGATTCTTTTCTTATTCGCCACTCCCTTTCAAAGCGCATATACGATATACGAAATCTTTTCATTTCCGTCGGTAAAATGCGGACGAAATTTATCTCCCGGCGAATATAATATCCGCGGCTTTTTGCCGCGACTAACGACTCGGCCGCGCAATATTCGTCACAGTTCCTTTTTATATGCCGTGATTATTACGCGGTCTCCTAGGACGTGAGGACCATTACCGCACTAATTAAATCCCAGCAGCGCAACACGCTTAATAAAAGTCGCGGGGAACGTTCGTCGAATATCGCCTGAGATAATTTCCGTTTATGCAAAAAGGGAAGAGTACGTCAAAGGGTTAAAGCACGGAGGTATTTCATATTAAACGTTCCGAGCAATATATGACGTGGCTTTTTTGCGACATCCTGTATACCACGCTCTCCCACTTGATAGGCGCCAAGGGCGAAATTCATTTCATCGCCAGTGGATCATTAATAATAAGAGCAAAACGCGGCGCCGTCCCGTTATTAAAGAAAATAATAATGAAGCCGTGATGGTCAAACTTCCAACAAATGTAAATAAATAACGAAGCCAGCAAAAGCTCCAGTCTCCCTCCTCCCCTCCCCTCTCTCTCTTTCTCTTTCAGCTCTAAAAATAAACGTGGCTTTGAAATTGCGCTGCAGCTCAATGACACATTAAGAATAATAATACTAATGTAAAACAAGCGATAATGTCGGGCGATTATCTGGTCATTAAGCGCGATTTATCGTTAATCGAACGACAGCGGGGCGTAGCTTGACAAAATAAACGAAACGGGTTTTGCGCAACGTTGCCGAAAGTCGCGAACAAACGAGACACACTTCCAGCCGGCGAATCCCGTTGCATCGTCGTCCCGACGAAAAGTCCTACGTCACCGACACGCAATTAAAACTTGGAAATAGGAACGCCGGTAATTTCCGCTTTGAGCTTCCCGGTGACATTTCCCTTCGCCTCGGCGAAGGCTGCTTTTCTGCCGCTGTTCGCACGATATACGTGATCGCACGAGACAGCCGAAAAGGAGCCGGAATACCTTCTCTTGCTGGCCGCTGACCACGAAGACGCCACGGTTCCACCACGGCAGATATTCCAACGGCTATGTCAGGCATCTTCTCGAATTACCGGGACGCCTGACGCTGGTGACACGCGGTCAAGACATGTCAGATCACTTGGAACATATGACGAAAGTCTCGAATCGTTGCGAGCATCGCTCGAAGACGGAGATTCTTGAGGACTTCGATAATTGAGGAGCTCGATCTCTTGAAAGTTCCGAATAGCGACGATCTCCCGAGATCGTCTCGTGCGATTTGGAAATCTCGAAAGTCGCGAAAGCCTCGAATGACTTGTAGAATCTTCTTGCCGATCGACTATTGTTGCTCGATACGTCTGTTATATCGTATAAAAGTAGTACGTATAACTTATTACATCTATTCTCCGTCATCGTACATAAACATTCGAGATTTTCGAGCTTTTCCAAGAGCGTCCGTCGACAGTCTTAAGTGATATTCGGATTTTTGTACAGCGAGTTAATGGGAAACTTTGAAGAATAGCGACTCGAACGACGCATCACCGGACGTCGTTGTCGTCCGGATGTTTCCGGCAAAACGAGAGAAAGGACGACCGAGAAAGATCCCTTCGCGCGTCCTGCGGCAGCCACGACGACGAGCTTGCGGATCCCGGGGCTTAATTAAAGGGGATTTAAGTGTCGGTGGTACGCGCAACGTTAGGAGTCTCGACGGAAGGTTTTCTCCGCTCTCTTGTCGATATAAAGAGGAAGCGAAATCCCTCTCTCTCTTTCTCTTCCTCGGTCGTTCTCTCTCAGAGCGCGCAAGGACCAAAATGCCGCCACTGGAATTCGCACCTTGGCAGATCCGAGAGGATTCTCGCGCTATATATCTGTACAAGGTGATTCGGTCAGAAGTACAATCGTTTCTCGCCTCGCGTTGAACAAAGAGTGTTCCGTGCCAACAGTTTTACGTCAACATATAAACCTGGTTTTCAGCCGCATCTCGATGACTACCAAGATTCGAGTCGAGATTGGACTGAAAGTCAACTGCGGCAAGCAGTTTAAACCAATATTTGTGTACGTTTCTTCCCGGAGCGCCCTGTGTTCTCGCAGCGTGCTTAACTCGTGCTTTACGTTACGTTTCTGTTGCACTGCGGAGGCAACTGTGATGCGTATAACGACTGAGATATTTCATGTTCAGCTGTGGGATCCTTTCGTCTTTAATCCTCTCGTCAACACAACGAGACCGTGTCTATACAAATACGCGAGAGCTGCCTCATGATAAATAAATAAAGACGCAGGAATGGAAACTCACCTGTACTCCTCCGGCTCCCACGATGAAGAGTAGCTGTACCATGAATAGGGCTGCCAAAAGATTCATCAGGGTTGTGCCTGCCAGGCTCCTTAAGTCAGAGAAGAGGCTGTAACAAAAACACAGCCTGTCAGTGCAACATTCATCCGCGGAGAAGCGAGACGTTCGAGGGTGTAATATTTACGCCGCGAGGTACAAATTGCATGTATAAGCGAGGTTTGCAATCGAAAAATAAACGGGATCCTTGTGGTCGCGATTAAAGGATAACGCAGAGCCCTTGAAACATGGCTAGAGCACGCGCTTCAAGACCAAGCAGGGAGGAGGAGTACTCGGCGCTTGCGCTAAGGTTGAAATAATAACGGATCGTAAATAGTCGGAGGCTTTTCACGAGCACGTTGAATGATCCCCACTGGTGTGATAACGCGATATAAAGAGCGCTCGGGCCGGGCCTGTATATGTGTGTGTATGTGTGTGAGAAAGAGAGAGAGAGAGAGAGAGAGAGAGAGTGAACGAGTAATGCATTACGTTTCGTGCGACAGCACCCGTTCGTAGGAAAGGTATCGCGATATCACGCAAGTCAAGTGTTCGGCAATAAACTTCGCGCGAGACTTCGCGCAAAGGAGCAAGCCCGATAAAAGCGAATCGCGCGTCTCGCGCGAGACGAGCGACACCGACTGCATTCGTCGCTTCTGGGTTGCTGCGTAGCGAATAGCGACGCGAGGGGAAGGGGAGAAGGGGCGCGCGATTCAATCTCGAGAGATGGAATGTTTGTCGTACAACGGAGAGAGAAATGCAAGAAACGAGAAACGAGAATGCGCGAGGAAACATATGCGAGACTTTATTCATAGAAACTGTTTGGGATTGAGACGAGCGAAATTTATTGTGCCAAATGTTGATGCGTATCGTCGCCAGGAGGGAGTGACAGCGCCGCCGGCCGAGTCGGCCGAGCCGAGCACGTTACAGCCGCGACGCACACCTATTTTCCGCCCTTCCGTCCCCTCTTCATCACGCCGAGAGCCCCGTTTTTTAATTAGTAGCCGAAGCCGCAACGTGAGACACATTTGTTGTTGTTTCTCTCTGGCAACCGCAGCACGCAGCGAGAGAGGGAACGGCACGTTTTAAATTATGGATCCGCCCCGGCTGCCTACAATTAAGTGTCGCGAACCGTTCGCGCGAGTCGTCGTCGTCGTCGTCGTGAATAATTCGGCCGTTCCGTGAATAATTCATAAATCGCCCGGAACGGCGATTTCCAAGGTTAGGATGCTCGCTTCGACGAAGACAAAGGGACGACCGCGATAGACGAGAGTTACAAACGAGAGCTATCCCTCTTGCTTTTCAAAGATGACGGAGCCGAGAGGAGACGCCGAGTATCCGGTCAAAGAACGGCCACTGCGGAAAAATGCGATTAATAATCCGGCAAAGGCGGGGTTAGCCCGCGGCTCGAGGATCGATAGGATAAGAAAGGGAGGGGGCGGGGGCGGGGGGAAGGGCGCAACTCCCGAATATCATACCCGACGGCGAAAACGCGCGAGCGTTTCCTCACTCGCGCGAGATGCCGCGACTCGCAATAAAATCACGGACGGAGGATAATCATTTCAGCGAAGTACTTCGCGCGTCGGGCGAAAGTTGCGCCCGCCTTATCGCACAGTTCCCGGAATATAACGCGTTCATCCCTCAGTGGGAGGAACGGGAAAGAGGATGTTAATTCTCGGAGCGCGTCTGCGGCAGGCTCGCAAGAGATGCAGCGCGACTTGCGTCTGATTTACCGGCGCGGCATCGATATTCGGCTTATGCAGAGACCGAATGTATCGGCGTCCCTTTTTTTGGGTCGTCGGGCGGAAGCGGCTCTGCGGGCGTAAATTCACATTGCCGCTCCGGCAAACGGCATTGTACGTGCAACCGTGTACAGCGACAATGCTGATCACCCGCGCCCACTCTATCGCGCGCGAGTCTGGCCGCTCTTCCTGTATTAAAGTTCTTTAACCTTTAAGGGAGGTCGGATTCGAGAAATTCAAATTGAAAACTCGCTCTATTACGTACCTTTGCGTGTTTCTGCGCGTGATACTCGCGTGCGCGCTGTAGAAACGCAAGAAGAAACCCAAAGAACGGATAAATAATAAGAACGTGTCGATACGACACGATCCCCCGCACGGTGAGTAATTATTATTGTTTGATGATGAGTCCCGTTTCTCTGCTATTGTTATTCCGCTGCGGTGTGCTTGATGTCGTAATTGCACGTACGTTACGGACGGAGTTTCACGCCGCTGCACTGACGAGTTTCATGAGGCATGGACGCAGGCGAGTGAGGCTGCTCTCACAATTGTTACCGCGAGTTACGTGTAATCGATCCGTATCAATCTTGAAACAACGACGAGATAGGAAGAAGGGAGGAGAGAGAGAGAGAGAGAGAGAGAGAGAGAGAGAGAGAGAGAAAGAGAAAAAGCAACAGAGAGGCATAATGATCCGTTCCTCCCGCTTCTCGGAGCGTCGGCGCCGCTCGCTTGCTTCTACCCGGCATTGAAAGTTTTATCGCATGAATTATTCACGAGGATGGACGCGCGCGTGGTGCGGAGGAGAGATCGCGCGCAGAATTTCAGGGATACACAGTGCCGAACTGTCTGCGCGCGTACGATCGTGTGGCCTGCCTCTACTACCCCCTGTTACTCTCCCTCGCTCTTTGACGACAGTCATCTCTCGCAAAATTCGATTACCTTACGACGGGCTTCTTCCCGTACATAATTATCCTCGGTGTCGCGCGCGAATCCTCCTTCTTTTCCCACCGCTCTCACCCCCCGCATCCGCGACGTAAATTCGATCTCGAGGTTTCGGAGGAATTGCATCTTGTCGGCCCGCTTGCGGAATCTTATTTAGACCATCAGCACCCGCGCAAAGTGACGGCGACATCGATCCGTCGCAATTTGCCGTCTTCAAATAATACGCAGCGTGTAGCTGCTGAATTCCGAGCGGCGCCGTCGTTTCGACGCTCGTTTCGCCCGCCGCCGTCGCCATGAGCGGGCATAATGGCGCGTAAGAAAATATCTCGGGGTAACGTCGGGGTGTTGATCGAGCAGCAGTCTGAAAGCCACGCCATAGATGAGCTCCCACGCGACGCTGCTATCTCCAAGGACGATGGCATCCAAGGGGCGATGAAGGCATCGTTCCTGATAAGCGGCGTGACGTGGCGTCGCGGTTTATCAAGGCTCCGACGAGAGAAGATACGACCTTCGGTCACGAGGAGCTTTCGCTTCTTTCGTCGGGCCGAATGAACCCGAAACAACGTGGGAACTTCGTGGAAGCTCCAAGTACAAATCCTCGCTCGCGCGCTTCTCGTCCCTTTAAACGGATCATTATTTGCGATTATACTCAGTCCAGGGAGAGAACGTCATCTCGTGACGATCAGATCCAAGTTCAGTTTCGTAACCCGGGATCAAATTGTTAAACCGTATTTTCCTTCCCTGGCAGCATTGTTGCCCGCGAGGACGTCTCAACGTGAAACTCGTCATCTAATTATCTCACCTAATTATACTCCCTCTTTCTCTTTCCACTTTCCCAACTTGCGTTTTATTATTATTTATCTTATTATCACTTCCGAATCCAATTTACACTCGACCAGCGGCACGGGCACTTGGTCTTCATCAGAAGCGGCATCTGCCGCTCGAGAACTTAAGCCGGACTTATGAGCTACTCTGACAACTTTGCGTCTCGTTCCTCGATCTCGCCCGTCGGCCTTCCTCGGGGGAAGACGACGCGGCGACCTCTCGAAGGTTATATTGCGGATTACGAGGTGACTCGCGAAAACTTTCTCCCCCTCTGGCCCGCTCTCGTCCCATCGGCAGCGTTTTTCCCGCGGCTAATTACACGCGGTACTTACACGTCTCGAGCCTCGAGCTTGATGTACGACCGTAACGCGCGTCGTAACCGAGTCGAAGTTATAACTCGATAGAAGCGCCGCGGCAACAGCGAGCATTCGCTCGCGGAGTAATTCCAGACTTACGTACGACCTTCACGCCGCCGAGCGCCAGCGGCGACGTGGGCTTTAAAAGCGGAAATATTCGTAAAATCTAAAAATACCTTTCCGCGACCTTTCCTCCATCCGTGTGTGTACTTCTCTCCTCGGCGGGCCGGCAACGCTATCAGACGCGACCACGTAAAAGTTAACGAGGCTGTCGAGGCTATTATCGAATATCGACAGACGCCATCTCGTAATCGCCATCTCGTAATTCGAGACAGTTCGGTTAGATCTTCGTTAAAAGGCACTGCCACTATTCGGCGGAATTCGGGTAATCGCTGCCGTGAATCACCTCGCTGCGCCGGCCGCCGAGGCATTGTAACGGCGCCCTTCAACTGCCGCTGGCTTTCACATGCCAGATTGTCGATAGAGAAATTCTGTCTAAACGTCCAACAGACAACAGACATCGGGGCGCCCGGGAGTGATGCGGGGAGCAGCGAGTTCGCGAAGAAACTTTGCCCGCAAATCGGACGCAGTCGGAAGCAGTCGCGCGTAACAGCTCGCTCGCGCTCGATCGTCTTTTCGTGATTTCGGTGTCCCGTTTCCCCGCCGCGAGTTTATTCATTTTATTCCGCCGTCAAGGTACTCACGCTCCCGAGAATCTCGAGCGTTACAAAGAAGTGGCTGGATACAACGTTGTTTTGACGTCGCAGAGCCGCCCCTTAATGGCCGGACAATCAGAAGCGACGCGACGTTTTTACTGCGGGCGGGCATCGTAAAAAGGAGTCCGTGGGCGAAATTCGCGTGATGCGAGACGAGTCGTTCGAGGAGGAATTTTCGAAGGAAAAAAGAAGGAGAAAGAAAAATAGAGGTGGACCGATGGACGACCGACAGTCCCTTAAGCCGGCGGGATCCTTCTCGACCCACCACCTCTCTTCAGATCTAAATCGCACCCACGGGAAAGCCGTTACGCCTCCGCGAACTTTGCCGGCGCGAAACTTTCGAGCTTATTAGTCTGAATCCTTTCGCCACCTCTCTCATAACAAAATCAGACCGACCAAAGTACTCGCGCTGGTGGAGTTCTTGCGGGAAACAAAGAAAATGAGCGGAGGTTTTCTGAAAATCCCCCGCGACACGAGCTCTTCTCGCCATCCTCGCTTTTTAATTCCCATCTCCTCCTGGACTCCGTTTCCTCCGATTCAATTCTTTCACGCCAGCAGCACTTTACTACCTTCAAGCCTGAAATCGCACACACCGAGATTTCGGTATCTCTCTGTGCGATTCACGATTCTCTCTCTCTCTCTCTCTCTCTCTCTCTCTCTCTCTCTCTCTTGCACAGCAGTCACGATCGGCACAACTGTCCCGTTTGGATGAATCTCGGTGCTCTGTTATTTCGCGTCGCCGCGCGCCGAGAGCGTCGCGCGCGAACGAATCGGGTTTTGCAACGGTCGGTTTTTTTTATTACCCCCGGCAGATTTGCAATGGAAATCCAGGATAGTCGGTGTTTTAAATAGCGGAATCGCCGGAAATCAACTTCTAATCCGTCGCTCTCTCGCGCTATTTTAATCGAAATGCGCGGATGCGCGAAACGTGAGGCCTTGTCGTGATGCACGTGCGCAAATATCGACGCGATTTCGCGAAAGTCGACAATAAACGGTAACTGGATTCTCGGGCGGAATCGCGGCAAAAATATTACGTTTAACTTACAGGCAAGCGAGAATGAGAGCCTTTGGAACGATTTGAGCGGCGGACTCGGGGCCGGAAGCGCCGCAGAGGAGAGAACGCTCGATGACAATACCATGAAGAGCTGCCGATAAAAGCGAAGGAAAAAAATTGCTGAAATTGGTAGAACATTCCGCGAGACACGACTCGCCGCTCGACGAAAGATTTTATGCTCGATGGCTCGATCGAAAAATTCCCTCTCCATCCTCTCGCGACGCGCCGAATGTTATTCAATTTAAATGGCGATTTAAAGTTTTTCGGGTCATAATGGGAATAAAATCCGGCTGCTGCGCTAAATGTTCCGTTATTTTTCCGACGGCTCTCGGCAACGGTGGCGCAGCGTCGCGTCGAAAAAGGACGCAACACGGAGCCGTTGCAGCAGTTAAACTTTATTTCCCCGTTGGGTCATTGAAAATTTACGGTCGCGCGAAGTTACTCGGAAATACGCACGAACGACGTGATTTCAGGTCTCACCGGTGGAGAGAGATCACGCGGGCTGACATGTGCAGCCGGCGTTTTCACTTATCTAATGAAGTCGCGAAAGCTCTGACGATCGCGAGTGCAAACAATTTCTACTCGGAGGGGGATCTTTTGATGCTGCAAAGATGGCAGTCGTGTGAAAGGCTCGCGTCTTATCTCTTCGTCTACGTGCAGTATCTCTCGTTTCCGCAAAATAGCCAAGAGAGCCACAGACACACGAGACGTTTTCAGCCCGAGAGCGATCAAACTATGTCAACATTAATTAATCTTTGGACCTTTGCTCGCCATGCGATATGTTTGTGCTGCCGTGCTATCCATATATATATATATATATATTTCTTTTCTTATTTTTTGGCACACGCGTGCAGTTTGATCGTATATGTGAGATCGGAGGCAGCTCTCGTACGTCGCGGTTTTATATTCTCGCCAGAGTCGCACTGTGTCGCGAAATCAGCAGGAACTCTCGAGATATGTACCTAGGCTTTTTCGCGCACGGAACGTTTGTCGGGTTAAGAAGTATAAATTGCGCACGGACTCCTCGTCGCCTTGCGTTTCCAGCCCGTGAAGCACGGCTCGAGGCGCGAGAAGCTTTTGAAATTCAAGCCGTCGCCGCCACCGTCTCTTTCGTTCGTGCATCACGTTATCGCTTTATAACCAACCGACTATTCATCCGCCACAGTGAGGCTAAGTATCTCTCTCTCTCTCTCTCTCTCTCTCTCTCTCTCTCTCTCTCTCTCTCCCCCCTCCCTCCCTCCCCCCTCTCTCTCTCGTTCTTCCTCCTAGCCTACTCTAGGCTGTCTCCTCCGTCGTACGTGTCAATCGCGCGTCTCAAATTTTACGGCACCGCTCGTGTATTCCGCGTTCAACGTGAAACGCGCGGTCGGGTCGAATTCATTCCTCCTCGAAAAAAAAAAAAAAGAGAAACACGTCGCACATAACTTCGTAGCTTCGAAGGGCTCGAAAACTTGACATCCGCGCGATTACAAAGTCATTCGGGGTAGGATATAAAAAGCGGAAAATGTTCGATTAAAAAGTATGCAAACGAGAGGAAAGGTCTCGATCTATTGCGCATCGGTCTGCGCTAGCTTGGCACCTTTAAGCTCAGTACCTTGTATCGAGCTTAAAATATATCGGTATTATCACCGACGGAGAGATACTAAGCGGAAATCTCTTTCGTTCTTTCCTTCCCAGAATGCGTTGCCTCGTTCTATCATCAAAGCCATGCGCTGTCGCATGCACCCAACCAACGGAAGTATATATCCAATATATCCGGAAGTTTGCCCGAAGAACGCAATGTGGAGATACTGTGACCGGCTACCGGTATGAGCTGCGATTGAACAGGTAAATATTTTATTTCCGGCATATATATTCGCAATTTTATACGACATACGAAATGTTTGTTTTGATGCTCGTAACGAGAGACAACACGGCTCGTTTTCTCCCTCAGGTAAATCAACATGCAGCTGTGTAGCTTACAAATGGAATTACTGTCCGACAGAATTACGTGCCGACGGAAAAGGAAACGATCGTCGTCGTCGAATTCGTCCAAATCGTCGTTGAAAGTCTGTATTATCGAGACGGTGCGGACAAGTGTGCGCATGGAACAGAAATTCGTCGGCGCGAAATAGTTCGCCAAGTAATTTTTATCATCACATTACGATTTTTTCGCGCAGCGAATTAATATTGAAATAAAATTGAAATTCGGACGAAGGAATCCCAATAATGACGAGCATTCGATGGAAAACTCCCGCTATCGGAAAAACTTCCGATGCAGCGCGTCGGACGTTGTCGTTGCAATAAAGACAAAATCGCGAGTTCCTTCGGGTCTTATCGCCCTCGGCGAACTGCACACTGGAGATTCCTCCATCCCGATGATTATCCGAGAGTAGGGCTCGTATTGTTCGACTTGGACGTCGGAAAATGCGACAAGGTAGTCGGACATTTCAGAAAGCGTATTTCTTTTAATCAAGCGTCGCTCTCTCTCTCTCTCTCTCTCTCTCTCTCTCTCTCTCTCTCTCTCTCTCTCTCTCTCTCGATTTGAATTTATTCTGACAATATTCACGACGCAAGATAACAGAAGCAGTAGCGAGGAAATATAGTATTATTGATATAATCGTCTTGTTGATACTTGATACTTTACATATTGTTGATACAAGAGAATTTTAAACGCATCTTATCACGGCGAAAATAAAATACGATTGCAAGTTTTAGCAGATAATGTTTGTAAGATTTTTCTTATCTCTGTTAACTTTAAACGATGTTTCTCTTGTTCACGTGTAAGTAGAATTTCTCCTCTCCTCTAACGGTTCGGGGTAAATTTTAAGCAACTGTGTTATAAAACGACTTCGTGTGGAGTTCTCGAAAACCGCCACAAAGAGAAATTTCGAGCTTGAAAAACAACATTTATGAGGGAGAAGGAGCGCACGCACGAGGATGTAAATGCAAAAGAGGTCACAAAAAGGATATACAGCGGACCAGATATATACCGCGGTGTGTCGTAATTAGAAAGCAGCTATCTGGCGAAATATAAATTCAGTCTGAATAAAGTTACGGCGTTGCGATGAACAATGCGCGTCGCGGCATTGCGAGGAGTACGTTCAAAAAAGAATCACGGCTTTTGTTCGCCGTCGCCATTTTTCCGCGCCCGGATAGTTTTCAATGTCGCGATTAATGAGCGAGGAGATACAACAAAGGGCGAGTACTCGTGAAATAAATTCGCAGAGCTACAAGTGGTTTATATGGCGCAACAATGGCGCGCGGGCGCTATTTTGAGACACGGCTGAGACAGAAGGAAGGATTTTGAATACCGGCGATCCTCGAGCGCTCTCGTGCATTTGTATACCGCGGAGCGCGGATGCGATTCAGGAACGATATTTTCCGAGAAACTGAGTTTAATAACAATTTCCCCGGGACGAATCTGACATCTCGTTAATAATGAAGCTATCCAAGAATTTTTTTCTTCTTCTCTTTCGCGTCATCTGCTATGAGTGTTCAAGCCAACGTATAAGCGCGTGCACGACAAAAAAGTTCAGATAATCTTATTACTCAGCGAGAGAGAGAGAGAGAGAGAGAGAGAGAGAGAGAGAGAATATTTCTGCGGGCGAAGGATCCGGCAAGGCGAGCTGATACTTAAAAAGGAAATAGCGCTACGTCGGACGTTCTCGCGACTTGATGTAAAACTTTCCTCACGACGATAATCGGCCGGAACTTCTAATAATTTAATTCAATTACGTCACATCTTTCTCTCCTCTCTCTCTCTCTCTCTCTCTCTCTCTCTCTCTCTCTCTCTTCTAACCTCCCGACGGGATACACCGCCCGGAATCTCGGGACTTCACCCGCTAATGGACAGAAGCATTTCACGGTTTAACGTCGCGATGCTAGCTTTCCATTAAAGCCGTAATGTAATTCCCGCGTGCTCTGTGTTATCGCTCGCTACTCTATTTCGCCGTTGCGTCGTTAAGAAACTGCAGCCCTGCTCTGTTTGCATGGGAATGTGAAGAAAGCAACGCGTGGCTCCTGATAACGCGCTGCGCTCGCGCTAATAATTATTCACATTTAAGGTAATAATATCGCATCTTGTGGAAGATGATTGGAGATTGATTCCGAGCACGTTCTTGGAAATGTTTCGTCAAAACAACGAGAGAACTTCGTACCGATAAGTCCGCGAAATCCCCTTTTCGCTGAGTTACAAGCCCCGTCGTGCTGTGAATATTTTCAGTAGAAACAGTCAGCGTCTGATCGGACTTCCGTGCCGCGCGGAAGACTCGAAATTTCGAAATCATTTAAATTAATCCTACCCTTTCCGTCGTATACTCGAAAATTCGCACAGAGTAAAAATATTTGCACGGCGTTATTTGCATAAAGCGACGTCATCACGATGTTGCCCGGTTAAAAATGGAGGCAAACTTCCCATTACATGCATTTACGCGCCGGCATTCTGGAGCAACAGCCCAAGTCCATTTCGCTTCGTCGTCACCTCGGCGAAATCCCTTTAAGACCTTCGCTACGTTTCGACGAGACTTGGGTCAACGTTGCGAGTTTACAAAGACCTCGGCGAACTTTCGAATCGTTTGTCCTTCCCAACGTGCGCACGATTTGCGGAATCTCGGAACGACGCGATTCCACTACCAGCGGAACGATCTTTATCAATGTCATTGCAAAAGTCTTGTAATGTGGCGAACTTAAAGAAACACGAAAGCATTTCCGAACTTGGACTCGCGATCTCTCCCGTATGGAAGAAATAATGTCTCGGGTAAACTCGAACGAGGGAGGACGGTTGGGGACCGGGTTGGGGATTAAACTCGACGCCGCCGCAATAATCCGTGATTAATAACGCCGTGCAAACAAAAAATTGCCGATATAAGCACGCCCGAGTCGAAGACTTATCTGGCCGACGCGATGTATTTGCCGCGTTCAAATATTTATTTTCATAAAGAGTGCTTATCGCGTCCAACCAAACGAGCTTGCATTAATTATGTGTCGTTACCACCGGCTATTATAAGCAAAGCGTTTATTTGCTGAATAGCGTGCTTGTCCAAAGACCGTAGTGCAAAATCGTCGCAATGTTCGATAAAATTGGAAAAAAAAGAGACCGATCTCAGATATCGGATATCTCTCAAATGTCGCGATTCCCTTCTGTACGACAGCAAAAGTCCACGGCGGATTGGCGGATCTGCGACTAATTAGGTCACGAGCCAGTCGGCCTAACAATCCGCCCGGATAGCGGAAGATATCGCGCAAGCGCTCGAGAGGAGGAGAGGAGGAGGGAGGGTGGGTATCACTAAAATCTCGGCCGGAAGTTGAGAGCGATCGAAGACAATCGCTTGCAATTGGCCACACTGTAATATCGTAGCCTCGTGTATCCGGGCGGCTGATGGAGCTTTACAGCGGGCGCGACATTGCCGGCCAAGCTTCGCGAGATTTACGAGACAGCGCGCGATTGCAACATAAATAAAACGATAAATCATGTATCTTTGCGCGTAAGATGGTTTGAGTAAGAGGAAGGGTGATAAATTGTTCCTTGCGGAACAGCTCGAAAATATACTTATATAATATAAATAAACGTACGATAAATTTTCCTATTAAAATTGTAGTGACAATAAACGTCGGTAACGCGCACGATCGCGGAGGGTGGAATTTACGTTTTGCCCGCTCGCCGGTCTCGCGCAACGGCTTCCTTTTATTGCCGAAGAAAAGCGCAATCCGCGCGAAACTCGCTCCTCCACGAGGCCGCAACTTTGTCGCATACGTGGCTGCGAAATATGGGGGGATCGATTCATGAGCTGGGAAACTTGCGCTTTGCATAAAAGCATCGTCCCGAGGCGACGGCGCAACTTTCTTCTTATGTTCGTCTTCATTAAAGTTCAAACTCGTCCTGAAAGGCGAAACTCGCGGGAAAATTACGGAGAGCGTACTCGAAAAGTAGACCGATCGCGAGCACTGCAGGCGATTTACCGTGAGCCAACCAAGCGCCGCTCGTACCTCTCTCCCTCCTCCGCTCCGCAAATGCAGTGTGCAAGATATATTAAACCACTGATAACACTTCGTAACGCACGGTGGGATTATAAAGGGAAGAGGAAGGTAGAGAAAGAGAGAGAGAGAGAGAGAGAGAGAGAGAGAGAGAGAGAGAAAGAAATTAACGTCACGATAAATAATAATTGTGGCGTAACAAATGCTCAACACTCCAGCGATTGCGGCATACATCGCCGACATCTCATTGCGAGAAATACCAATCACGAGAGAGAAGAAAACAACATTGCAATAAAGAGCAGGAGATCCGTGAGCATGTGAGTTCCATTTTCCTACATGGAGATTGTACTAAATTCTCCACGATGCGGAAGAGATATTTTGAGATTTTATAACTTTGCCTGACGTGAATGCAATTGCGATGCGATCTGACTGTTGGCAAGAATTCGGCTTACTAATCGTTGCAACCTCGTTCACAACGCAGAGAATGAGGAAGGGAGAAGAGAGAGAGAGAGAGAGAGGGGAAAAACAATGCGCCCTTGACCCTTTATTGATCTGAACGTACATAGATGATGACGAGATAAGCAAGCCCCGTGCATTCCATTCCTTCCAGGAGGCACGCGAAAATACGAGAAAGGATTCTATCGATCCCCGCCACCGTTGTCGTCGTCGTCGTCGTCGTCGTCGTCGTCGTCGTCGTCGTCGTTGTCGTCGTCGTCGGAGTTCGTCCGACTTCGCGTTTGCAATGCAGCATGAATCCTAATGGCACGCCAAGTTTCCGCAAGTTCGCAGTATCGCACCATGAATAATCATTGTCTGGCCGCGAGACAATTAATAAAGGTACGAATATGCTGATCTACGAATATGATGACGGGGCGAAATTGATTATTTAACACAGGGCAGATGCGCGAGGCAAAGTGCAGCAACAACCGTTTGTTTGTAATTACAATTCCGGCCGAGCCGACAACCCGTCGACGAGTGCGAAACGAAGAGACATAATGGGGAAACGTAATGAGATATTAAAATCCTGATTTCGCATGGATTGAAAATTACGACGTAAAGTGCTGAAATCGATCGCGTAATATACGTTATAATTGTTAAATGCGCCGTACGTAAACTATGTCGCGTCACTTGCAACAGCCAATGTAATAAAAACGCGAACATCCCGTTATAAGAGCCGCTTCCAATCTCCCTCGCTTTCCGTGCATTTCAATTAATTAAGGTCAACCGTATCCCGCCCCTCCTTTGTTTGCAAGACGATGCGATAATGTGCATACAAGCAACGCCCGCTATCACCGTCTCCCCGCGCGATTTTTCACTTCAACCCGATAGCAAGCGAGATACACTGAAGCGAGATACATAGAAAAATATAGTTGAATTAACTATAATCTCACTACATTTTACAGTTCATTTTAGCGTTAACCATATTTTTATAGTTCGTGGCACCTGCAAAATATAGTAGAATAAACACAAATATGTAGTCAATGATTGTCTTAAATAATTGTTTAGTTACTTTTACCACATATATGGTAATTTCTCATTCACAAATATAGTGAGATTTAATATTCATATAGTTACATCTGTCATTTAGCAAATATTCTGGTATTATATTGACTATATAAAAGAGTTACTTTTACCTACCATTTTATATTTGCATCCATACAATAATTTTAGTTTAACTTACTATAATTCTTAGTAAAAATATTATATGGTTGGTTATACTATGCCTACATCGTAATTATTACCGATATTATGATAATACTACTATATGGTAATATTACTATAAATATGATATCTCGGACCATAATTTAGTTACTATATCATTATAGTTCCAAATATCATATACTTTTCTCTCAGTGTAGATCGTAAAGAAATATTGTCAAGTACATTTTGTCGCGACTCGTCTTTGATTTCCCGAAAATTGTCTCATTAGATCTCACTGAAACGCGCCTCGCGATTCTCTTAATTATGGAAAATCCTCTTATCTTATGATTTTGTAGAGCGATGCTGATCCTGATAAAAGCGAGCGAACTCGTGATTATTCGGTGCTCCCTCCCTGACGAATCGATACTCATCGAAATAGCGAGTAACTTTTGTAATAAGTTCCATAACGAATTGCCCGACCGGCACGGAGTAAAGTTCAACGATCGTAATACATTCTCCAACGGCGTGTTGCAATAGTGCACTTACTGCGTTAACTCTCATAGTAAATCATTACGCGTTCGCGGAATTAGTGGCTGCATCCTTCCCGATGCGCACAGAGGGCTTTCAGCTTCGAAACTAAGTTCCCCTTTAATTAAGTGGGAAAATGATGCCGCGCAGCTGACGCATGGTTGCAATGCAATTATGATAACTTTTGCTGCCTTCTCCGAGCGATTTTACGCGTGTCGCTCGTCTCTCAGCCGTCTGTCCGCGGAACGCGCTCGACACAATGACGAATGAGAGAATCGAGAGAGAAAGAGAGAGAATCGAGAGAGAGAGAGAGAGAGAGAGGGAGAGACGAGCCACGCGGCAAGGATCGTTTCGCAAAGGGAATAGATTATTTCGCGCCTATGCGCACGCACATGGGGATTGCATTTTTGCATTATGGCGACGGCGAAGTGTGCTGCAAAACGTGTGCTTTAGGCGGCCATAGTGCGCCGCGAGTTCAGCCCGATGCGACGCATTGCATACATGATGCCGAGCGGCACGTTTCGCCAGACTTGCCAATTTCCACGGCAAAATGCCAAAGTTTATTCGCTGCATACGTGCAGGGTCGAAAGGTTCGCGGGAAAACCCTCGCTAAGGACTCCCGGTGTATCTTTCGTTGCCCGCCTTATAACGTTATTACGCCCCACTATGATGTCTCCCATCCTCTTCCTCTTTCTCTTTTGCTCGCCTGCTTATAAATTCATACGCGGCGAACTTGCGGAGAATCCTACACCGAATTTCCTTCAATTTCCGATGCATTGCCTCCGATAATTGAGACCGTTACATCGGCTGATTATTTTAATTGGGTCGGTACCAGATCCGACAGTATCAGTTAATCAAGCCCGACAATATCACAGCGTTCTCCCCAGATTATTTTGCTAATTGCATCGTTGACGTATGAGTACAATAGGAAAAAAATTTAGTATCTCTAACGAAACTGTTTAGTTGAGGCATTTTTTAATAGTAACTAAATATCTTGTTTTATGTAACAAAATATTTAGTTGTCTCAACTAAATATATTTTCCTGCTTTGTTCTCTGGACCAAATAACTTTGTTCTTAGACTTCATGTATAAAAATTAAGCATTTTAGTTATTTTATCCATAAAAATTACATAATAACGAAATATTATTTTACATAAACTAAGATAATGCTCAATGGATACTATTTTGTCTTTCTGTGCACTAAAATTTAGATTTTATATATTAAGAAAAAATTATAGTATTTTTAACAAAATTCATATAGTTGAAGCTTTTTGGTTGCTATAACAAAAGTATTATGTCATACGAACAAACCGTAATCAAACAAGATATTTGTTTAGGAACTAAACAGTTTTGTTGGCTATATTTTAATCAAATTATTGGATTGGCAAGAAAGTAATTTCGGTCTGCGCCAATAGATAGCGTTATGTTTGTGTCGTTATTCTTCTGTCAATGTTATAATTTTTTTCTTTTCAGATTTGGTAGTTGACACTCTTAGGTTACTATAGAAACAAATTCCGAGTAATTTTGTTTACAACTGTTGGTTTACGGTCAATTTTAACATGGAGTACAAAAATGATCATTTTCGACATATTTTACTTTTTTATTTTCCTAAAGGTAAGAAAGCGGCTGAGATTCACAAAGAGATATGTGAAGTTTATGGTGTTGGTTGCATAACAGAACACACGTGTCAGAATTGGTTTAAAAAATTTCGTTCTGGAGATCTTTCACTTAAAGATGACCAACGTTCTGGCCAACCTTCTGAAGTTGATGAAGACAAAATGAAAGCCATAATTGAATCAAATCGTCATATAACTGTGCGAGAGATTGCAAAAAGGTTAAATGTGTCACACAGAACAATTGAAAATCACATAAGACGTCTTGGACTCGTTAAGAAGCTGGATATTTGGGTTCCGCACGAATTGAAAGAAATTTACTTAACACAACGGATCAATATTTGCGATACGCATTTTAAACGTAATGCAATCGATCCTTTTTTGAAGCGAATTATCACTGGTGATGAAAAATGGATCGTTTACAACAACATTAATCGAAAAAGATCATGGTCCAAGCATGATGAACCGGCACAAACTGTATCGAAAACTGAATTGCATCAAAAAAAGATCATGCTGTCAATTTGGTGGGATTACAAAGGTGTTGTGTATTTTGAGATGCTTCCAAGCAACCAAACGACCAACTCAGATGTTTACTGCCAACAACTTATGAAATTGGAGGAAGCAATCAAAGAGAAAAGGCCAGAATTGGCAAATCGTAAAGGAATCGTGTTCCACCACGACAATGCGAGGCCCCATACATCTTTAGCAACACGTACGAAATTATTGGAGCTTGGTTGGGAAGTGATGTCGCATCTTCCATATAGCCCCGACCTTGCACCATCGGATTATCATTTATTTTGAAGTTTACAAAACTTTTTAAACGGTAAAAATTTCAACAACAACGATGATCTCAAATCGCACTTGGTTGAGTTTTTTGCTGATAAGGACCAGCAGTTCTATGAGCGCGGAATCATGAAGCTACCAGAAAGATGAAAAAAGATCATCGAACAGGATGGAAAATATTTGACCGATTAAAGTTCATTTTTTGTATAGAAAAAATTGAGTTTTATTTCACACTAAAAAATCGCAATTATTTTCTTGCCAACCCAATATTTTGTTGCTACAACAAAATTTTGGTTCACGCAACAATACATTTTTCCTAGTGTAGATGTGAAGATTCATCGGTAATTTGACGGCGCAGCTAATTAACTTTGCGCGATAAAAATTTCACTCGAAATAATTCTATACATTCCTCAACTTTCAGTAAATATCGAGAGATGCCTGAAATTTCGAGAAATAATCTCTTGATTTCAATTCTCGACGTAGAAAAATGCTTAATTTAATAAAGACCACCGCCTTTATCGTCAATTAGTGTCTTGGCGAACTGAACTTTGCTGAATGTTAAAAGAGAAACACCACACGTTAAAACATTATTAGCCTTCGAATTTTGCAGAACTCTCGTTTATCGCGCAGATATCCTTTGATACATGAGGGAGACGTTAAAAGTAACAACTGAACTCACGTCCGACGGCAAACGTGGGATGATAGTCTTTAATAAGTCACGATATCAGTGTCGATAAAGTATTTACGTCGCTCGTAACGTCCACTCGTCGAGAGATCGAAGCGCAATGTCACGTTCCTCGAAGGACACTTTGGCGACCTTTTAGGATTTCGAGTTGCACTTTTGATTTCCCGAGAGAGAGAGAGAGAGAGAGAGAGAGAGAGAGAGAGAGAGAAACCGAGACAGATAGATCTGATTTATCCATCCATCCATCCTTTGACCCAGCGATCGATCGATCGTCTGATCGGCTTCGCTCTCCAATGATGCGCTACGACGGAAACATCCCCGGAGTCACGAAGTGTCTCTTGATTGAATTAATCTAGCGGAAGTGCTCCGAGATCTCTCTCTCTCTCTCTCTCTCTCTCTCTCTCTCTCTCTCTCTCTATCTCTCTCTCTCTCTCACACTCTCACTCTCCCTCTCTCTACACGAACATTTCGATCTTGCAGAATATTCCGAATATCAACTGATCTAATTTTGGCAACCACGTCGAGTCGATCTTCCAACATTACGTGTGATTCGACGTCGCTTCCACGTCGGAAGGAAATCGTAGATAGACGGCAATGCAGAAGTAATTGCTGATGAAAAGCATTCGAAGGATATCTATTTTGTTCCTGTTTCTTCTCTTCGACCAAGTCTAAGAGGCAAATGTCGCGAATTCGCAATGACTTTTAACTCGACAAAGCGAGTATAACTTTTAATTCTTCCGGGGCGTCGCGAAGAAGCGCAAGGAACCGGCGACGAGTCTCCATTTACTTTGATGGCATGACTGTCTGATAAAATCTTACACTTTAAATACTCTTCGAGGGTAAGACTCGAGGTACAACTTTCGCGACGACATACCTCGACGGAGGTGCTCGCTAGAAGCAGCCAACATTAATTACGTAATTAATAGCTTTTTCTAGAGACGCGGCATGAATAGCTCGCGCGTCGACGATGTTATCGACGTGTACGTCGATGTCATGTACGTCGCCGATGCGCCCCGAGAACACTATAAAGGCTCTTGCGATCGAATTAATTGCACGATTACTTTGCCGCAAGTACATATCTCCCCCCCTCGGCGAGCGTGTTGATTTTGCGCTTGATTTTGTGCAGCTCTTACCAGCCTCCGGCAATGTACGTGGGATGTTGCGAATTAGTTGCGCGAACTTTCAGTCATAATTCAAGCAGGGAGACGTTATCCCGGAATAAAATCGCCGGCCGAACGCGTGTCCGAAATTGATTACATCGACGCACCGAGCAACCGCGCGAATAATCACGAACAATTGCGCCAACTCCTGACAAAATTCGAAACTGGGAGA
Organism: Harpegnathos saltator; assembly: GCF_003227715.2. Classification (NCBI taxonomy): domain Eukaryota; kingdom Metazoa; phylum Arthropoda; class Insecta; order Hymenoptera; family Formicidae; genus Harpegnathos; species Harpegnathos saltator. The sequence continues at coordinate 42,153 of NW_020229951.1, read as the reverse complement.
TGTTATCTCGGAACGAGATCGCTCAGTGAGCATGGATCGATATAGCGTCGAACTAATTACGCGGAAATATAAAACACGTGGTCCGACGAACATTTCCCTCTGGTAACATTTCGTAATAAACTTGCTATTATATATTTGAGCTAATTATATATTTGAGGAGCATATACCGCGTCGTGCCGCTCGGCTCTTAAAATATTATTTTCCGGCAGATCAATGGCAGTTATTTTTTCCGATGTAAATTCGACGACGGCCGTAAATTGCTATCAATCACCGCCACCGATAATCGATAAATTGCACTCGCTGAAAGGTGCACTTTCAGCAAGTTGGCGGTTCGTAACTGTTCGTTCCAGACCCCGCGCGGTTACTAATAGCGACACGCGCGAATAATGATTGGCAGTATCAAAGAGGGTAATTTGCACCTGCACTTGCAGCCTAATAGGCGATATCGGTGAGAAATGCATTAAACTCACGTGCTCACATGAGAAATGCATTAAAATCATGTGCTAAAATCGACGCATTTTGATGATTGAAAATATTCGGCGATAAAATAATAAACGCGCATGTGCACGGTAATGAAAACGTGTACGAGAGAATACTTAAGACTCACACACAAACATTATCGTCCGACCGTGCGCACCGATAGACACGCGTTTCTTTTCATATTTTTGAGAAATATGTTTCTGCAAATAGCGTGTTTATTCAGTTGGCTGTGTTATTTCTAAAGCAAGATTTACGCTCTCTTGTAATGGGATTCAAATCGGTCACCTTTAAGCGTACGCGAAAACAGATTTTCCGTGTCGCATTTTACGTATCTAAGTCAGAAACAATCCATCATCAGTATCTGTGCTGGCGTCGTTTTCCTCTTTTTACGTTATCCGATTTCTGATTTGGAAAATGACAGTTCCACTCCGTGAAAAATTATATATACTTATCAATTTTTATCAATCAAATGGGTCAAATGCGTCAAATCATATACTGAAGGAGGACCTATCTCTCGTCACATTTATTTTTTACACGGAAATATTTGGCTCACGATGAATCTTTTATGAATTACGTTAATTAAACGTAAAAGATACACGATTAACGTAGCGATTTTGAAGGTTTGGAAAATTCAATAATTTTGAATCCTTTGAGTGCTAAACGAGGTGCAAACATTACGAAAGGAGGGACAGACTACGATGGTTAAGTCGTCATTATTCCAAGCATCTGAAATTTTTGACGCGGAAACGAGCGGCCGAAACGAACGGATTGAAATTTACTGCGTGAAAATTTGGGACAATCAATATACGCGTTGGAACTAAGACATTATTCTGAGAACGTGAGAAAACATAACGGCGATAGGTCACGAGAGATTACGAGGGCGGTGTGTGCGCGGCTCTCGCGAACTAAACTAGTCCAACTTCGCCTGGGCTCGAGTTGCCGTTTTAAGCGTTTGCTTATGCCACGTACGCGAAGCGGTGTGGATTCTCCAAAGTCTCTCGAAATTGCTCCCCGGCGGGCGTAAGCCTCGTTTGATACGCGGATTAGAAACGTTTGCGCAGTGCGCCGCGTAAGAATAAGAGCTAATCTAGCGTGAGGATGAATTGTCCGCCGAGGCGGACCGGCACCAAGAGAATTCTTCATTCAGCCGTCTGCATCGTTGTACTGCGCCGAAATGAGCGCTGGAGGGGTATTAGAAATGACGAGTCGCACATTCGCGCGAGCCAGCCGTCGTGCGATCGGAGAAAAAATTGCGAGTGGACGTCGCGCGTGGAACGCGAAAATACCGCGTAATCCAACATCAATCCTCCCGAAGCGAACCGACTACTTTAAGTCGAGCGAAATCCCGGCATTTCTGTACTCTACGCTCCCTTGTCCCTGGGAGAGAAAGAGAGACATTTTCGAACGTGTATATTCGCACTCGACGTATTTGCATTTCACTTGGCTACGTTTGGTCCGAACGTTTTGATCGTCATCGCCAACGACGCGAAACGTATCCCGAATTCGCGACAGCGACGGAATTTGCCCGATATTCGCCAAAAATGGTCGCCATGCCGGTCGAGGACCAACGGAGACCTCACTTTCGTGGAAATGAGAATTTAAATTCATCAGCAAAAATTGGCCGAACTTTCGGGGGAGCAACGGTGCGGCGGCGGCGGCGAAACGATCGGGCTAACTTCAATCGCGCGCGCTGCGGCGTTTAATTAAAATTTTTCCGCCCGTCTCCTTCGCGAAATTGATATTTCACCGGCGAAAAAATCGACGCGTCACCGCGCCACCATCCTCTCATCCCCGGCTTTTATTTTTGTTTCCGACTCGTCACCGGCGCCGCTGCGTACCATGTCCGCCATGCCATGGTGCCTCGCGAACAAAAGAGCGCGCATGCACGCGGATAGATCTGAAATTTAAATCTCTTGTTCGCGGCTAGGATATCCTGCGATATCCCGCGGGTCGAGGATTTTCAATCGCCATTATGTGCCGGCGGTCTTCTCGCCAGCAGAAGAGTGTGCTGCTTGCTCTCTGAATCTAATTATTCGACTGTGAGTCTTCGTGCGCGGCTTTTCCTACTCGCCCCTCCCCCCGCTCTTCCTCCGGCCAAATCGTATCGCTGTCGCGGAAACGTATTCGTAACGCGACTTTCTTGCGGATCACCGACCTCACGTATATCGCGTCTCAGCAGCGACGACATAGTCCTTATAAGCTGCTTACCAGGGCAAAAATCTCCGCTTTACTTCAGCCGTTGCTCTTCCACGTCGCCGAGCAAGGACCACCCGATCCGTTTCCCATGGACTTTTTTAAAGCCATTACATTCCCTCCTCGCTTCTCCCGCTCGCTCGACGAGCGAAGCGAATTAAGAGCACGAGCGGAATCCGCTCGTCGCCAAGGAATTAGAGCCTTTACAGGCAGGAATAAAGGGAGATGGTAGAAAACGCGGCGATGGTGGTTGCATCGCGGTGCCGATGTCGGATTCCGTGCGCTCGCGAGAGGTCGAAAGCTCGATCGAGCGCACGGAGAAGAACGCGTGGAGACTGAACGTCTGTCAAATGGAATATTAAATCCGCTGTCGCTCTTGCGGAATATTGTATCCAGAGGATACCGGATCATTTTCGAGAACGAAGTTTTGGCGAATTCAATCCTCAACGCTGAACATTTTACTGAAGAGCGGAGCTCGTGCCCCGCGCTTACGCGATTAAAATGCCGTGTGAATAATTAGCCCGCGTAAGTTGAGGAAGGATGTGAAGGAGAATAGACGTCGATGTGGGACTTTGTACCGAGCTGCGAGTGAGAAAGTGGATAAATATGTTCGTGGCTTGACCAGCTGCGCGAACATTGATACAAAGACTTCTCGTAGAAATGCATCTCCGAGCGGCAAAATATTATTCATTTATTCATGAAATGTGCAAATGCTTGATCGAAACGTTTACAGAGAGAAAGATAGATAGATAGTTTATTAACCTGGGGAAACTTCCCCTTAGGTTTCATCAGAAGTACCGGTTCACTCAGACAGCTACACAAGTCTAGCTATCATACAAATCATCAGAGAATGCATTAACATAAAGCAATAATTAACACCACTTAGAGCTCCCTACCTCGCTATAACTGAAATGATAATGAATTATACAGTATAGATGTAACATTTGTGTATTTTTTAAGTTGTTACATGTTTAGCTCCATCGTAGCTACACATTAATATGTGAATTCGAACGAACGTATCGGTATGTGATATCAACTTAACTAAATACGCGTACAGAAATACTTAGATAACGCAAGTTTTATACTAAACTAAACTAAACAGGGGCATACAATAATAACTAGCCTTTGCCGGGGGGCCGCACACGCTGCAGTCTCCACCTCAATGAGGTAGCCATGTAGTCTGCGTCTGAATGCAGGCAACGACGTAGAAGAAACAATTTCTTCCGGTAAAGAATTCCAAAAACTGGCCGCCCGCACAGCAAAGGATCGCCTGTGGTACGATTCTGTAACTCGTTATTGGAGTTAACGACAGTTTTGTTATTGTTGCGCAGCTTTTCTACGGTATACAAAAGCTGCGCAACGATAACGAAAGTGTCGTTAACTCCAATAACGAGTTACAGAATCGCGGTACTGAAGATCTCCGTCCGACATCTAGGCACGAGAAGCCTACCACCCACAGCCCTCGTCTCCCTGGCCCTCTGGGGGGGGGGGGCACGGAGAAATAATCGCATAGATAGGGTGGATCATGCGACAGAAACATAGAAAACAACAAACATCCAATTTGGAAGAGTCTCCGATTTTCCACAGAAAGTCAGTTAAAACCCAGTCGGGACGGAGTCACATGGTTGCGGCGCTGCAGATTTATTATGAAACGTACACACGTTTCATACACGTAAAGAGAGAGAGAGAGAGAGAGAGAGAGAGAGAGAGAGAGAGAGAGAGAAAGCAGTTTGCTTTTTTCAGTAGCCAAGCTACTTTAATCGCGCGACAAAATAACGCGACGGCCACACATGATTATGTACCTAATTAATTACAGCGAGTAAAAAGCCCATTTCGTTGCGTTATTATGCAACGTGCACATGACAGATATCGTACTTAAATTCAAATTCGTATCTTCCTTCTGTGAAATAAATAAATGTTCCAAAATTCGTTAACGGATTCTTAAATATATCAGATTCCGAAGTATGAAACCGACGCTTCTCATGACAAATTCAAATCAACATTTCTCAATGGCTTTCAACGTGGATCAAAGTCCATTTCGCAAATCCAAAGTCAACGTCTTCGGCGTCTACACGATTACCCCAACGAGCCCTCCTCTCACAGAGGGACGATTACGCATCAGTCGGGAACGCGATGTCTTCTCATTTCTAACGGTTGCCGTTTCAAGTCGCTACGACGTCTGGGAGTGGAGTTATCGACGTCACATCGATTTGCGCTTTCGATCGGCCCATTACAGCTGTGCGTGCGGTAGGTCAAGAACGGAGAGCCGCGAAAACAGTGGCCGCAGCGTTGTCCCCCGGCAAGCCGTACTTCGTGCGTAACGGCACGCGGCCTTGCCCCCACTCCGCGGCCCGGACGAGCATGAGGCCACTTCGTGCGTCTCGCTTTAGAAGAGCGCGGCACGAAAACAAACGCAGTGCGCCGGCGCGAGAGCAGGTGCCGCCGTTCATACTTGATGCAGCGTCGATGCTGCGTCTTTAAAGGGTGATTTACACGATGCTGTTTTTTACTCGCTTTGAGCAAGCTTCTTAAGTCGCCAGTGAATTCGCTGGTGAAAATTTCTTCTAGACGCTCGATTTTTATTCGCTAGCGTCTAAAATTTGGAAGACGCAGCGTCTATTAGTCCCTATGGCAAAGTTGAATGATGTCCAATTTTTACCGCTCGCGTCAAGCGAATAGCCGGGCGACTTTAGCAGCAGCGTCAAAAGAAGCTCCGTATAAAGACGGTAGCGAATAAATCAGCGGACAGCTAGCGAATATTCAGCACACTGCGCGTGTGCGAGACATGCGTATGGCCGGCAGATGATCGTGAGTTCGTGTTCTCAGTGCGAATAATATTGTCCTAATATTGGTGCTGCTTATTATCAAAATATAATGTCGGTAAAATTATTCAGACTGAGGAATAATGATATCAAGAGACACACGTTCAAGAGGCCAAGTTCAAGCGCAACGAAGTTGCGCCCGAATAGCGCGAGGCACACCGTGCCTATTATTACGCGAAACTGTGAATTGAAACGAGGTGAGATTTTCATATCTCAGCAATGGCTGAACCGATCGAGGTTTTTTAGTCCCAATCGATTCGGCCTTCAAAAAAAAATAAGAAGAAAAGTGTTCTTGTGCTTTTTGTGTACGTTGTCTCTAAGCGGAGATATTTTAAGATAAAGTCTGAATCATGGAAAATTACGATTCAGTAAGAAAGTAAGAAAGAAAGAAACGCTAGACCGCCGAGGAGAGGGGATTTGTGCATCTTGTTTTTCCGACACCAGGGGTGCTACGAGAGCGCTGAATAGTGGTATACATACATAAACATACATAACCTATTTCTTCCCAATGTTGCGTATACGCAACACAAAGTTTATATAATTAATTACCAGTAATTTTTTTTTCACGAAGTGTTAGATTAATTGTGAAATAAGTTCATTTTGACTGCATTTTGTGAAGTTAAACTTCGTGTTGCGTATACGCAACATTGGGAAGAAATGGTGGGTTAAGTACGCAACATCGGTGCATCGTCATCAGTGGGATATACATTAGTGATTGATTAGGATTTTTTTTATTAATATACAGCACGTGAATTCGAGTCGAACATGAGACGCAATGAGATCGCAACGTTAGTAGTTTATTACGTCGAGTAATGAGCGACAACGAAGGTTTGACAATCGCGTCAGTTTCGCCGATCGCGCATTTCGGTTTTGAAGCTTCGTAACCCCAAAGATATTACAATGCCGCGCTCACATTTTCGACTGAAAGTTGATTTGTTCAAGTTTTTTCACGACGCGCGTCGGATCTGTGGAATTTTTATTGATTTAACAAAATTTCAACATGTTATGCATGTCAAACAACACATCACTAAGATATTTGGCATAAGAGAACCATTTCATTTGTTGTTGAACGGTGCCGAATATCTGCCACCGATGGAGGATATTCGTAATCTCATCGAAAACGAGACAATCAAGTATAATTTTTTAAATATAAAGTTTTAAACTTAACTTTTGATATATTTTAGTTCAAATAGGTTTCATGCGTTTATTCATTAATATTATTTGTATGTAATTAGCTTACAATCTTATTCTTATAGAGTATTACGGATTACAGTAATATAAATGAAAGTTGTAATACACTCAAATTACAAAAAGCAAATTATATGAAAGAATATTAAGAAGAAATAAAAGATAAAAAAAATATATTTCAATAAGGTTATCGGCCCCTTCTTCCTCTTCATGCGCTATATCTGGACAATTTTCCAATTGCTTGTATAACAGATAATATAGTTTGTATCTGCGATATCTGCCACCGATAGAGGATATTCGCATTCTCATCGAAAACGAGACGATCAAGTAAGTATAATTTTTTTTATAAAGTTTTAAACTTAACTTTTGATATATTTTTAGTTCAAGTAGGTTTTATGCGTTTATTCATTAATATTATTTGTATGTAATTAGCTTACAATCTTATTATTATAGAGTATTACGGATTACAATAATATAAATGAAAGTTGTAATACATTCAAATTACAAAAAACAAATTATATGAAAGAATATTAAGAATAAATAAAAGATAAAAAAAATATACAATCTTATTCTTATAGAGTAATTCCTGGATCTGGCATACAGAACAAAGTTTTAAATGCATTAGTTACTGTATATCAGATACTAATAATTACAAAAATTTCTCTAAGGCTAAAGTATATAACAATATTTCACACGATAAGGTTGTCGAAACAACAGATGTTATGACTGAGAAAATAGGAATAAATGCAAATAATGGATTGGATATATCTGACGATCCTTTGAATGATACAGATTCAGCTTTGATGTTAGTATATTTTATTTATATTGCACTAAAACAAATAGAATAATATTTATAATATAATTAATGAATTGTATTTATTTTTAGATAATAATACAACAAATGTAATGTTTACTACTGCAATTGATTATACAGAAGCAGATGCAGATTCAAAGGTTACGGATTATAATATTCACTTATATATTATATATTATTATATAGTATTTACTGTTTTTTGCAGACTTTGAAACTTGTCGATGACTATATACCTCAGATATTTTATTACAAGCAAGGTATTTATTAAGTTCCTGTATAAGATAATAAATATTGGAAACGTGTTAATATATTATACGCGTATAAATTATTATATATACAGGGTGATTCAGACCACTCGTACAGCCCTTTTATTTCGGAAATAGAACATTTTAGAGAAAAATATTTCAGACAAAAGTTGTAGGGCTTCAAAGGATCTATTTACTGACGTTATGAATTTAACCTTGGTCTTAAATGGTTTATTATATCGTCTTTTTCTAGCAATTAATTTGAACAACTTTTGTCTGAAACATTTTTTTATTTAACTAATATTTTTTGAGATATTTAAGGAAAATTGAATAACTTTTTCAATATTTAACTCACGATATCTCGCTAACTATTTGTCAGAAGAAAAAGTGGTACTAGAGTTTTTGGTTCTATTTAGTCTCAAGAATATATTGTTCCAATAGCGCCACGAATTTGCTTAATCTGATGATTTTGAAATTTCAAAAAATCAGCAAATTAACAAAAGTCAAGCGCTATTGTAAAAATATATTCTTGAGAATAAATAGAGCAAAAAACTCTAGTACCACTTTTTCTTCTGACAAATAGTTAGCGAGATATCGTGAATTAAATATTGAAAAAGTTATTCAATTTTCCTTAAATATCTCAAAAAATATTAGTTAAATAAAAAAATGTTTCAGACAAAAGTTGTTCAAATTAATTGCTAGAAAAAGACGATATAATAAACCATTTAAGACCAAGGTTAAATTCATAACGTCAGTAAATAGATCCTTTGAAGCCCTTTTGTCTGAAATATTTTTCTCTAAAATGTTCTATTTCCGAAATAAAAGGGCTGTACGAGTGGTCTGAATCATCCTGTATATATAATAATTTATACGCGTATAATATATAAATTCTTTATTAGTATTTGTAGCAAACATTAAACGTTAAATTAAAGAACACTTATTAAACATTATTACATTCAAATTACAAAGAACAAATTATATGAAAGTATATTAAGAATAAATAAAAAAATTAAAAAAAGATTTATTTCAATAAGGTCGTCGGTCCCTTCTTCCTCTTCATGTACTATATCTGGACAATTTTCCAATTGCTTGTATAACAGATTGAATGATACAGATTCAGCCTTGATATGTTAGTATATTTTATTTATATTGCACTAAAACAAATAGAATAATCTTTACAATATAATTAATGAATTATATTTATTTTTAGATAATAATACAACAAATGTAATTGTTCCCGTCGGGTTCAGCCGACGGCGATCGCGCGGAATCGCACAGCGCTGTGCGCGAAGGGCGCCAGTACGCGATCTGAATCGCTATAGGAACAGGTGTGTAGAAAGCCGAGCGAGTATGACGACACACAAAATAAGTTTATTCGATTGTACAAAGAAATAGCCGTACACGACGGCGAACAATCGAGCGATCAAGCGGCGCTCGCGGACGCGACGTTCGCTGACGGCGCACGGAAGATAGATATGATGGCTAATCGCGCTCGACCGCTTCGTTTGCCGACGGCGCACGGAAAATGGAGACAATTGCAAATCGGGCAATGCTAGTCGCGCAAAGTAACGCACTTTAAACGCGGGGAGTGCTCGATGTATCAGTGGGTACGCGATCGAGCGTCGGAGAGTGGCGTGTGACCCAGGCGCGAAGAACAGAGCAACTTCCCGAAATCGCAACCGAGTGCAACGATGTAGCCACGACGAAGTAATAGCACCGATCGTGCGGACAGAAAAACTTAGTGAAGATCGCGCTCGCTCTATGAAATCGAAAGTAAAAGACCGCTCGGTAGAAAGAACAAAAGCGCAGATGAAGCGCGATGAAATCTCGGTCTCAATTATATCCTTTTTTCAGCTCGAGCTGGCAGATAAGGATTGGCTGTTATTCCTTGGCTGTAACACGCCGTGATCGCATGCTCGGAGTCTGCCCGACATACACGGCAAATACGCGGCAATAAACATTGTTTCGAGCGTTCCTCGCCGGAGATCCCGTGGCCCAACGTTCGGCGACGAGATCCCCGCTAACCGAGCATGCATAGATCACGCGCAAGCTTCGTGATGTCAAGGCTAGCAGAATGTTTGACTTCTTCTAGAAACTTCTGTGCACGCTATGACCCCGAACAGTAATGTTTACTACTGCAATTGATTATACAGAAGCAGATGCAGATTCAAAGGTTACGGATTACAGTAATATAAATGAAAGTTGTAATACAATAGACTCTGCTACAAAGAGGAAGCGAGTCCGAAAACGTAAACCAAACAATAATAATCCTCAAGAAACTAATCTTGATAGTAAGCACAGCAGCCTTGAAGTATCATTCTATCTTCAGATCTTCAGATACAAAAGAAGAGAATAAATCGAAGAAACTAAAAATTATTAACTCTTTGACTATACCCACTGGAAAACATAAGATTCAGTGATACTGAACAAAAGGAGAACCATATTGACAAACTTGAGATAATAAATAATTGCGTAGAATTTCATATGAATATAATAATTTATACGCGTATAATATATATTATACAAAAGAAGTGATATATTAAAACAGTACCGCCAACTGAGAAATCGTATACTTAATATTTTTAGAAATCTCAAATTCAAATTATTTCCTTTTCTTAAGATATATATTATGTACATAACATAAGTTTTTACAAGTAAAAATTACAAATTCAAATTATTTTTTTTTAAGATATATATTATGTACATAACATAAGTTTTTACAAGTAAAAATGATATCGTGTTATAAAAATTTAACACGTTTATTAATTGACATTACAATAAGTATCTATTGACTAAAACTTAGAAAAGGTTAAAACTAAAATTAAAAGTATAAAATAATTAAAAAGAATTGATAAATGATCAAATAATAAATAACAAAAATGAAATAAACAGAATAATAAATATAATGAACATAATAAAAAAATTAAAACTAAAATTAAGATTTAGACAAAAACACTTGGCATGCCCTTTATATATAAAAATTACGTTAATATTATATTACTGGAGGATTGAAATGTACAATTTATTATGACTTTTGTTCTGATGCATCCTGAGCACGTATACAAGGGCACGCCAAGTGTTTTTGTCTAAATCTTAATTTTAGTTTCAATTTTTTTATTATGTTTATTATATTTATTATTCTGTTTATTTCATTTTTGTTATTTATTATTTGATAATTTATCAATTTTTTTAATTATTTTATATTTTTAATTGTAGTTTTAACATTTTTTAAGTTTTAGTCAATAGATACTTATTGTAATGTCAATTAATAAACGTGTTAAATTTTTATAACACATCATTTTTACTTGTAACAGCTTATGTTATGTACAAATAATAATAACCTTTAAAAAGATATCTTTTTTAAATATTGGACATTATTAATAAACATGTTAAATTTTTATAACACGATATCATTTTTACTTGTAAAAACTTATGTTATGTACATAATATATCTTAAAAAAAGAAAATAATTTGAATTTGTAATTTTTATTTGTAAAAACTTATGTTATGTACATAATATTATAATATTCCTCGAAGTTTTGGAAAATTATCCAATAATTTGGAATATTAAATTAAAAGAATATTCCAACAAACCCATGCGAGATGGGCAGATAGCTATGGTGCAAGCACGGCAGCAGCTTGAACTTATGTCATTCCTTGACGCCATGATCCTTTTAACTGACCGTTTCCGCAAAATTCTCCTTAAAACGCTAGCGACTAAACGCTGTTTATCAGCATCGTGTAAATGCTCCAATGCTAGCGACTTTGTCAGCCAGAAATTCGCTCTAGGGTGAAGCTGGCGACAAAAGAAGCCAGCGTCAAGCGTCAAAAGTAGCATCGTGTAAATCATCCTTAAGCGTTCATAAGCTGACGTAATGAGTAACGACGCGAAACGAGGAGCCATTGTCTTTAGTCCCGCGCACGTCTGTCTTTCATCGGCAATGTCGAGCGATAAAAGCTTACGAGCAACACGTAGCTTCCTTTTCATTCGCGATAGAATCGCTTGAATTCCTTTCCTTTCTCTTGGGATGAATCTTTCACCCATCATTGTTCAGTTTTGACTGAAGTAACCGCGGCATAGAACAATCGCGCAAGGCGCACGTGCTGACAGAGAAAGGCTCTTCGCTTTTTTGACTCTTATTATTTTTTAATAATCTGATTTTTCAGATCAATTACGCGACACTCACGAGTGCGAGCACGCATTCGCGACACACTGCGCGAAACGGGGCGCGCTTCGGCGATGTTGTCACGAGTGCGCTCGTCGAGATAATTTTCACGGTACGCGGCGTTTAATTAAACGACCGACCGGGTTGACATGAACGTCACATTTAAATAAATGATTGCTCTGAATGTAATGAACAAACGACCAGTGACGCCGCGCGTGCATCATAATTCGGATAACAATATCGGCCGCGCGTTTTTAATTCAGCTGATTGGCGTATCGAGCGTCTAGTTCGAGCGATGCGGAATCGCAATCGTGCGCGTCATGCGGACGAGCTGATGCATTTTAAATCGAAGGGAAAAGAGCGCGTTAATCTCGCAGTTCGAGGAGGCACGTGTCTATTTCGGTTAGATTCGCCGTTTCCAAAGCGTAAAAAGGTCCGTATCGACAAGCCGATAAAACGAACGCGATTAATAACGAACGCGAGAGATAAACGCGCACGAATGCTCTTCCGTTCGGAATAGCTATTTCATCTGAAATAGGAGCTTCCCTATTCGCCGGTCGGATCAACGATGCGAGAATCCGCGTGGCGCGATCCGCGCATTCCCGCTCGGTCCGGGATATTCCGTCGCGAGCACGACCGCAGCCAGCGTTGCGGTTGAACTTCGCCGGCAACCGAATCGTATCGCCTAAATCACCCTGATGAGGATAACGAGAGCAGCCGCTACTACCGCCGCCACCGTCGCCGCCGCCGCTGCCGTCGTCTTTCGAAGTTACGAAACTGCAAGGGTGGAAGCGAAACTGCGAGGGCGGAGGTTGACTCGCTCGAAGCGATTCCGCCTGACGTTTAACTCATTAGCAATTAGCGCGCTCTCGAGTAATACCGAGACGGCAATCGGCGTAGCGGTGAGCGATTTCGACTTTTATCCGTCGATTGATTAATAACGCCGCACGGTGCTCGACGAGAGGGGAGGGAGAGGAATGCGCGACTTAGTCGGGCGATTTTTATGCTCGTTCAGCTGTCGAGAGATTTATTTCCCCAACTTCGGTTAGAAAAATAACTGTGGTGAGATCAAAACGGTTCCGCTATCGTAAGTTCGACAGTCAAGTAGACCATTTTATGAGTCTCGGAAGATAATTGTTATTCGTAGAGGCGGCAAAGTGCTTGCTTATTTGATCGTAATAATGAAAGTCGCACACCGCGCGCGCGGTATACACAGTCTGTCCCAGATACGATGAGACTGGTTCCACCAAAGTTCTTAGCGCAGCGATATCTACGAGTGAATGATGGTAGGTGAATGTTCTACCCTTCATCTACTTAACGTAACGCGATGCGCGTCATCGTGTTCGGAATAATTACTATATTCATGATCGCGCTACGGCTACCGACGTGCGAGTATCGATCCCGTCTAACCGAACATCCAGACCACCTGATCCGATCCATCTCGGCGGGGCTAATGGAGACCGCGATCGTAAATTCGAAAAGTTACTCGTTACGTCGATCCGTCGGCGCAACTGCGGCTCGTTAAAGCCCGGAAATCGCGCATTCGCGGAGTTTGCGAGTTTAAATGCCTCGTAGAGCCTTCGAGGCTATTAACCGGGCGGCTGTCAGTCCCGTCTCAACGACCCGTGTTCGGCTGATACTAGCGGGACACCACGTGCAAGCGTGAGCTTGCGGCTGCTTGCATTGTCGCGGAACGGCGATTAATTCACTGCAGCAAGACGGAGACGTTTGCGAAATTGTGCGCGTGTTGTGTGTATTCCCGCGTAATGTGTTTCAATAACTGAAGAATCCGGCGGGAAAACGAAGGAAGTAACCCCGGCACAGAGCTATACAGTTTCCTTAAAAATCGAGCGAGACAGTCAACGGTAATGGCTGAATTAACTACGCGTGAAAGGAAAACGTGTCGCATCAGCGGGTGTAAATTATTCATGCCTCTTTCTCTGTCTCTGCTACCGGGTTGTGCAATAAGTAACCTCGGACTGTTTCCAGGAGAGACGGAGCAGTCGTGCATTTTCATGTTGAATCTCACGGAACGATGCACGGCATCGTTCTTCATCTCTACGATTATCTGTCACCTTTCGTACGGATTGCTTCGTAAAATAATAACGACATAAAGAAAAGAACCTTTCGAAATATCCGAAATATTACATGACCCAACATGTTTTTTCACATCAAATTGTCAGCATATTGTGCGAAATCCAACATCCGTGTGGCGATATGAACGTTGCAGATTGGATTATACATCGCTCCATCCAGCGCTTCTGCGACACGTCGCGTGGCGAACTGCCGGAGGTACGTCGCTAATTATGCGGAGATTAAACTCAAATTATGTAACGTAACAATACGCGGCAACTCGATAACCCGCCGGCGAGGGTTGGCTCGGAGGCGCAGCGCGTCGAATTATCCAGCTGCATTCGGGAGAAGAAAACGCTTCCCAAAGGTACGAGGACCGGGGGAGGGAGGGGGGGGGGAGCAGCTCGTGAGAAGCTATATCTTGCGCCGTTATACAGTATGTTAATCATTTTAACCCGGCTGTATAGGGTGTCGAGAAACTATCGCCATACCTTTCATCTACCGTAGATTGCTTTATCGTGTGATGTAAGTGTACGAAGTGCGCGGGAAACGCGGTAATAATAGAGATAGCGGAGGAAAGACAAGAAGGTCGGAAGGGAGATGGAGTTGTGAAATTATTCAGTAGATTTTATCAGGTAACTTTACTCTCGTCCCATATCCTCGAAACGATATTAGAGCGAAGCCACAAAGAACGAATCTTGCGCCGAGCATAAAGCCGAATGAAGCCGAGGCTCCACTTCGACGAAACGAACGACTCGCGCTGATTCGATCTTCGATAATAATAGGCTCGCGGGCGGATCTACCGCCATTGTTCACCCATTCTATTATTACGGGGCGAGGGGGGGGGGGGAGGGGAGAGGCGGGGGCGCGGAGTCGTCCTATCGTTCTACCGTTATATCCATTGCTGGCGTGATGTAATTTATCAAAGGGCGCAAGAGCGCTGCCGTAATCTCCTTTATGCAACCGCGCGGCAGTGGATTCTCGCGGGCAAACGATCCTCGTCGTCGTCACACGGCACGCGCGTGCATCGAGCGAATATCCCCTCAGTATCCAGTTAGTCGCGCCAAGAGACAGTCCATTAACACGGATGAATTTCGCCGTGGGTAGGACACGCCCGTCGAAACCTATCGGGTGTAACGGCGGCTTAACGACATTGGCACGACGATAGATTGTCACAGCGAATTTAACCTCGTTAGGGTAACATGAAAACGAAGTTAAGTGCCCCTCTTCCCCCTTCTTCGTCCTGCCTTTCTCTGCCTGTCCTAGACAGGAGATTTTCCTCTCTCTTCCTTTCTCTCTTATTCTCTACCTCCCCTCTTCTCTCTCTCTCTCTCTCTCTCTCTCTCTCTCTCTCTCACTCTCTCACCCTCTTCGGTTCGATGCAATGCGAGGCGCAAGATGCGCTTAATTGCAGTCGCCCGCCTTGTCGGGACATGAACTCCCCGCTTAACATAATTTCCGTATTATGTAACACAATACCGCTCGACTTTCCGTCGAGTCGAGCGAACGTTTAATTAACCGTCCCGTCTAATAAGAGACCCGCGATAAAGCGGCACAGGGAGGGGGCGGCGTACGCATGATGGCGTAATTATGTGATTACGATGGCGGCTAATTAAGGTTCGGACGTCGTTAGCGCCATTAGCGTGCAGCTGTGAGTTTTGTGGAACCAAGTTCAGTCTTCATTGCGACGACGCGCAACGTGGGATATCGGTCAAGTTACCGGGCGTTCTCACCGAGAAGACGCGCCGGTCGCGCGTGATTTCGCACGTGGAAAATTCAGTCGAAGAATGGAGCGAGACAATCGATAACGTAACTGATTAGCGCCAGGCGCGCGGCTCGCCGTTAATCGAGTAGTTGACCTATCAGTTACGATCTCTGGTTTTCAGTGACAGCAAAGTTATACCGTAAATAAATTCGCGCGTTCCGAGAGAATATCCCCCCCCCCCGCCGGGCTGGCTGCGAGGATCGTGACGAACCGCGCGGAATAATGCGGGCCGGCGATATGAATTATCAGCCCTCTCGTTTGGAAATTCGGCGGATAATCGCGGCGAGACTGGCCGAATACGCGTGACGTGCATGAATTAATGGGCGCGAAATTGCGCGCTCGGTCAATAGCGCGCATTAATCACGTAACGTCGTGATTTCTTAACGAAGATGTCGTACGCTCCTTCGCGATTTATTGCCGCCATTTGCCGGGCGTCGGTCTCCTCGAGTCCGTATTCGCCGCGACAGCGGCAGACGGCCGATTTATTTGAATTCAGTTCGCCGTAATTGAAAAGGAATCCTCCGATTTCGTTTATTAATGCACCTCCGAACGTATCCGCCCGATCGTGCACGTGTGATTTTTTCTCTCCTTCTCTGGGAACTGCAATGCTCGATGAATCGGCACGTTGATACTACATAAATCGAAACGCTTTTAGCTGCAGCTTCGGAATGAAAGTAAATGCGTTAATCTAATTCCCGCCCGCTAATGCCGGCTATCAAGATTAGGCGCGCGCGCGCGCGCTTAACTTCGTTCAATTTCAAACGTTAATAAAATTATAATCCGATACTGAATAAATTTCGGCGCTTTCAGTCGGAATTTTCGTACTTGCCTTTTCGCGCTAAAACGAATCCGCCGGACCCCCAAAGGCGACTGTCCACTTAATAGAATTTTATCCCATTAACGTGCACTAGCGAGATTAGAATGAACATTTAATTTCATACGTCGACGGATTCGTACATCTACTATTATCTCCCACTCCCCCCCCCGCCCCCGCCGTAGAGTGTCACACGGCAAAGTGTATGGAAGAAATGTTTTTAATTAAAATTTTTCTCGCGGCATTGCACGGTGAGCTTAACGCATTAACAATGCGCTCGGAATGGAAGCGTTAAATTTGTAGTCGTTATAATGCAACGACGACTTACTGGATGTACATCGTAATCTCGTTCTCCACAATGGCGTCTGGCAAAAAGCTTCTGTTTAAAGGCTTTATACGCGCGCGCACACGTGTGCGTACGTATGTATAGATCCGTGCTCGAGCATTCGCGCACAGTCACGTAACGAAATAACGGAAATTAAAACATTGTTTTCCATCTCCGCCGCCATAAAAGTCTCCGCGGAATACTGCCGTGGAATCAAATGATACGTTTATTGAATACCGCGTTAACCGGGAACTCTCTTCAAATTCAGAAGCGTAATCTTCGTAACCGAAATTAAATGCTATTTCGCGATCTCTATTATGCGCTCTACCACTCGATATTTTATTCACGAATGAGCAATCCACAATGCACGATTTTTGTGCATTTATATTTAGCAATTATGAGTGACGTAAGCCTAAGGTTAAATAATATTGCAAAACGAACGTTGACGCGGTTTTGGATAAAAATTCAGTCTTTTATGAGCCCACGGATGATAATAATACCCTGCTCTTCGTACACAAAACCCGTATATTATGTTCTCCCTATCTCCGAGGAACTCGCGAAACGGAAAATCGTCCTAATAACTTTTCATCCCCGAGATCGCGGGAATAATTGAATTTCAGTTGTAATAACCAGTGGAAAATATTAACGACGGTTGAGCGTAGGGATAAGAGCTTATTTTAGCTTTTAATTAAAGAATGCATTCAAGTTTCACTCGTAATAAGCCGAGTTTCCTCGCTCGCACAGTCCGATCATTACACGCGGAATTAAAACGTAACGGAGTCGAGTGTCTGTGAAGTCGCGCTTATGCTAGGAAAATTATGTTAAACAGGATCATTTTAATTGCAAATGGCCGATTAGCTGGTTCGTCAGGCTCGAAACAAAGGGACGGTGTCGGTATGCAATATGGGACACGCATGGAAATCATCTAGAACTGATTAAATATCGCTACAAATTTAGCGGCATGCAATTCACGCGAAAACGCCGTCAAAGTACCATCCCCGATACTGAATATCGATGGAAACGTTCGATGGGAACGCTCGTGTAACGAGGTCGAGCATTCTACCGGTATTATTCGGTTTACAGCTAGTGACATAAAACCCGCCGCACTTTATCTCCTCGCGTGTAACGTGGTTGCGTCGCGCGAAAATTGCAATCTCTTGAATATTAAAATGCATACACGGGTAACCGCGGAGCGAATTGATTGGGACGGGCACCATGTGGACCGAGGGCGCGCAGAAAGGGCGGAAGTGAAATGCTAACAAGTGACATCGCACAAGAATAGCAATAAGTAATGTCGCACATGTGCGCGCATGACGCGCATATGAAATATAGTTGGCCCAGATTATTGAGAAATCGTATCGTATAAGCGTGTAAATAGCCGAACGTGACCAAGCGGCCAGTCGACGGTGGGTGGGTCTACGTTTTCTCCCCGGGAAATATCGAGAGAAACTCGAGGTCGAAATCCATCCACACGGATGGAAAATCAAACAAGAAGAGAGAACGAGAAGGCGACTTTATTATTATCGCGGACACGGCTATTGTTTGGCCCGCTTGCCTTCGTTGGGCCAACGAAAGCGGCTTCTGCGGGAGAGTACCTCTCTCTTACGAAAATATGAAATATTTCACACAGCATTATTTCCCGGCCGCAAACACGCTAATCCGATCGCGCGCGCTGTGAGTTTTGAAAAATATACAAATATCCGTTAACGAAAAATAAGTACGAAGCCGAGGTGTAACGTCGCGGTCGCTACTGTAATTTTATCTCCTCACTTTGTCGCAGAGTGTCTCTTCTTGTTTCAAATATCAACAAACAAACGGTCTACGAAACGGTCTCGCGGATATATGGACCGGAAAAATGAAAAAAATGAGTAAGTGTTTTTAGAATCGGGAAGGAGACACCTTGCGGACATGAGAGTCAAGATACCGCGAACTTGGCGAGGGGAAGCTCGCCCGCTGAGAAAACTGCGTTATAAGTTTAAGATCCCGCCGGAAAAGCGCGTATGGAGACCTGTTGATCACGGCGATACGAGATCCGACGAGACGGCCGAAAATTCTTACGACATGGACATACATATTTCGTCCCGAAGAACCGAGAGGAGCTATTTTCCGCTATCTTCCGCCGTCATTATAAACGAGTATTCGTATGAATGTATCGGGAGAGAGAAACGCGGATGTTCTCTCTCTCTCTCTCTCTCTCTCTCTCTCTCTCTCTCTCTCTCTCATCGATATCTGCTGCCGCTCGCACAGACGAAATTTCGCCCGATTTTCACATGTCGAAATCTTTTCTACGGAAACGAAATATGGGAAGAATTTGCATTCGTCGACGGGACGATGGGTAGAATGTCGAAGATTCGCGCGCGTTTTATCGATGCCATTTGCGGCGGCGGCTTTGTCCGGCCTCTTTTTCCGCATCGAAGATCGCCGATGGTCGGACTCTATCGCCGATCGATCGAACGCGAATGCGAATGCTAGAGGGAACATTCGTGGCTGCGCTTTCCCATTTCCCGGCAATTTCCGAGGTGGGACATGATCGATCATGAAACTTTCTCCCTCCCTCCCTCCCTCCCTCCCTCTCTCTCTCTCTCTCTCTCTCTCTCTTTCTTTCCCTCTTTGCAACTCGACATGAGTAGCATAGTATGCAGTATTCTCAGTTCTTCGCCGGTTTAATTCTCACTCAAAGATGAAGGTCGGTGCGTCGTTAAATGTCGGAACGCAAAGCATTTATTTCGTCATCGTTCATCGACGGGATGAAATTTGTAAAAGCGCGCGCCATGAGCGTAATATTGAAGGATTAGGTCGCGGGAATTTGCCGGCAAAGAAGGAGGCCGCGAGGAGTTCGTTGGGTATTCTGGCGGTATCGCCCTCATTGTAAAGGCACACCGATTATTGCACACCGCGGTGCGCAAGAGCAGCTCGGAATCGCCGACGCGTCGAAAAAGCAACGGATAAAAATTGGTGGGTGTAGAGGAGAGACGTGACCGGTGTATCGCGAGGGGCCGAATTTCCTGTGAGCGGAATATACCGTCACATATTTAGAAGAAATACCATGGCGCGGGACGACGTGATCGGTGAGACGAAATTGGAAACTTTGATGTTACAAAATAACAAAAAGTACAAAATCTAAGAAAGAGCAAGGAAAAAGATACGTGCGGAAGCATGTGCGAAATACGTGCCGTTATCAGATCCTTAAATTGCAAGCTCTCTTTAATTCTCGCAACGCAGTCCGCCTCGTCTTTCGCGAGAAGAAAAAAGAAGGTACCGTTATTTTAATCCCGTTACAAACTACGGGGATTAAATTCTTCGTCGAGATTCACGATTCGAATGAGATAGCGCGACGCAACAAATAAACGAATGGTAAACGATTAATCACAAGGTAACGAGGATCGGGAAGCTGCGGAGAGAGGAGAGAGCGGTCAACATGGAGAATAATTAAGCTGCGATTCATTAAATTCGCTAAATCGTTTCAGTAATAATTAAATAACCGGCATATGCGAAGGCAAGTGTGGCGAATGTATCAATAAATCTGCCAGCGAGAAGAATAGAGGTAAAGAGAGAGAGAGAGAGAGAGAGAGAGAGAGAGAGAGAGAGAGAGGGAGAGGGGGAGAGAGAGAGAGAGAGGGAGGGAGGGAGGGAGGGAGAGAGAGAGAGAGAGAGAGAGAGAGAGAGAGATTACTCTGGTGCCGTCGATATCACGGAGGTTATGAATATTCATGACGCTGTCGCGCAATATTAACGCGTTACCTCGATATTTTCGTATCTGACAAAAAAGATTTCGCGCAGTATCGGAATTTTCTCTTCATTTCTTCCCTCGCTTCGTTGTTTCCTTCCTTTTCCCGCCCTGCCTCTTTTTGCCTGCCTCCGTAATACCGCGGGATAATAAATAGACGCATAGAGCTTGGCCACGGCCGTTCTCAGTTGTGACTCACCTATAGGTGATGAAGGCGAACACCAGGGCTACCAGAGACAGACTTCCTCCGAGGACGACGATGAGGCTCAGCACACCGTCCTGGTCGAAGGGACTGGCGATACCCGTGGAAACGCCATTAGCTATTCCGCCGCCGGGCTGCGGGAAGCCGTGAATCGCGCCGGTGTACAGCGTCTCCATGTCGCTGTTATGCCAACATCTATAACAGTAAATTCCATTGCGGGCGATTGAGCAAAGCCGAGCACAAACGATTCAATATCGAAGAGACGGAGGAGAATCGCTTTTATAAACACGAGACCAAGCTCGGCGAGCGTCCACTGCCGCGGACGACGATTTCCAATCGCGAAACGAACGGTGAAAAGAGACGGCGAGCGAGTTCGCCTGATTCGAGTGAGATTAATGCGACCAGCAATGGGCGCGCGTTTAACTCGGGCTATCGCGTAACAAAAGTTCATCGTGATCACGGAAGCAGCGAGGATTACATCTCGGCTTATCTTGTAAAATCGCGACTGAATCTCAACAGCTGAAAACCGCAGACGATGCATGCGCGATACGTTCAGAACGTTCCTCGCGTTATCGTTTGTCGTGAAATCAGCATCCGAAATCCCAGGCGTAAGTCCTCTCGAAACCGGGCGATAAAGTAAGTCAGCCCTCGCGCCCTTCGCTCTCCGAGCGGCAAGTCACACGCGGTCAGCATACGGAAACACAAGGAGAAACGACGATTTTATTAACCGCGAGGGATCACACTTCAATTGCGATCAACAGTTTTCCGGGAAATCGGCGGCTTCTGTGAAGCGGTGACTGGACAATTGCGAGACTCGTTCCGGTGATTTGCGAGCGAAGACGAAAGACTTGGCTTGAAGCGCCAAGCGTTCACAATAACGTCTCTCGGCCTGTGATGGCAGCAATTAGCGGCACGCGGTGGTTTCGCTGAAGGTTCTCCGGAAATTGCTTGCGCAATACTCCACGTCGGGGCAATGCGAGCCGCGAAATTCCGACTCATCTGACTGCCGTGGAAGCCGAGCGGCAACTGCCGAACTTGAATCAATTTGCTCCACTACTTGGCACTACACGCGCGCGCGTGTGCCGGATTAAGACGTTGTCTGTGTTATTATTTACGAGGAGTGTTGCAAACAAGGAGTGTTTCTGATATGTGACTTTCAGGCAGCGTCCGTCTGAAAGAAAAAAAAAAAAAAAAAAAAAAAAAAAAAACAGTTTTCCCATCAAACAAGACGGGCAGTTTTCTTTTCAACGGTTCAACGAGGAAATTCGTTTCTGAGAATTCGTTTTCGCGGAAATTCAGTTCTCTCAGATCGGTTTTTTTTTTCAAGCAGTGGATAAACAGGGGCATTTTGATAATTATATACTTTAATAACGGAGAGCGTTTTCTGTTGAGAGAACGAAGACGTATTAATCGGGCGATGAACGCGTCATTGCAATGAACGCAATCGCCGGGGAACCGAGCAGTTTTGCTTTTTACGCGATAAAGTCGTTTTCATGTGACGAGCGTTTATGTGTCGCGACGAGGTTGCTCGACTTCGCGCGCGTGTGAATTTATAATTTATGCGGATGCAAATTTCAAGCGCGGAAAATATAGCGAGCGTGCCGCGCGAAAGCGCACGCAAAGTATACGCATAGCCGATGTTGACCGATCAAACGTAATTAACTTGTTAATTGTGAATACAATATTTGCATTGTCAACTTCGGGCAACAATGTGCGGGCGGGCGCAAGTTTTCAGCGTAGCAGCCCGTCGATCGATCGATCGATCTTTTTCACGAGCCGGCTCTTTGAGCGAGTGCAATTTTGAGATTCGGCAATATTAATGCGCCGCGCTCTTCCAAACAACTGGCACATTTCAATCAACTTCGTAATTCGTATCGATTGTATCGATTGAAAACAATTGTACGTGAAATTAGATTCTTTCAATAAAACATGATTGCGATATTTCTCCCTTTCCGCAGCTCGTTGCGTTATTGCGAAATCACCCTGCACGCTCCCCATTTTTCACATCGCATGCTGGTCGCGGGAGGATCAAAGGGCTTTATATGTAACAAGAGTTTCCTTTCTACGACAATGCGCCCTACAATAAAGATTCATCGCACATCTCGAGCGGCGCTCCGCCACGTGTTCCCCGGAGACGGGCCGTATTACGTCGGCGAAAAGCTTGCCGACAACGTTAACGGACTTCGCGAGTCTTATCCGAGATTCACGACGCCGTAAAAGTGCGCGAGAACTGCGCTGCTAACTGATACGAGATCGATCTCGTTCGGCGACTTACGACGCGCGGATAATTAATGCATCCCGGACGGAAAGACGGAAGTAAGACGAGTAACGATGCGTCTTCAAGTATATTCTCCGACTGCGCAACACAGGAGCTAATTGGACACCCGGTGTGAAAGAGAGCGACACGTTCAAGCCGTTCGAGCGAATTCAGCTGGTCTCAGCTGAAGTTCCGGTGAACAGCAGCGCGAAGTGCGCGACATGGCGGTAACGCTTTGGAGCACCACGCTGCTATCTGTAATCGCGATGACATACAGGGTATAACATCAACATATACAGGGTGCTAAATTTCAAACGTAACAGGTAAAAAATCTCGAAAACTATGAAAGATATTAAAAAAAGCTAAAACACGTGTCCCATGATTTCGAAGGGGAAAGAGAATGCCATTATCAGTTTTTTATTTGGAGGGTATTTTCAAGGTCAGTTGAAGCTTAACTTAATTTTTTAAAATAGAGAGCCCAATTTTTTATTACATCTTCTTTTTCTACCAATTAATTTAACAACTTTTATCTGAAACATTTTTTTATTTGCCTAATATTTTTTGAAATATTTAAGGAAAACTTGGTAACTTTTTCAACATTTAACTTACGATATCTCGCTAACTATTCGTCGAAAGATAGAAAATAGTATTAGACTTTTTTACTTTTTTTTTTTTTACTATCAAACATATATTACTATAATAGTGCCCTAATTTTTGTTAATTTAATAATTTTGAAATTTCCAAAGGTCGATAAGTTAATTCGGACGATAATGAAGAGGTTGCCGAAAAAATCACTCGTGGATTTTGTTGATAATATTCGCAGTGCTCCCAGTTATGACAAATATAACTAACTTCACACCATGATCGTTATGACAGTTTGTCGATCGTATAAGTCTACACTGCGTTTCTAGTCGATTTATACTTTTGCAGAAGCGATCTTTTGTAGGAATATGGATGAAATACAGTATATAAAATTTTTAAATATTTCTATATCGTTTTTTCTAATCCCCAATTTCTATCGAACTTTCCGAAAGCAATTAAGAAATTATGCGAAACCAAAAAATATGTTGTATTATTTATCTCTTTAACTATTACTCTCATTTATTTTGCTTAATTCCGTAATATTTATTTCTCAGTTTCACTTTTTTAAATATCTTTTTTAATTCAATGAGGCTCGACTCGATAAACGGTCGATAAACTGTCACAGCGATCACGATGCAAAGTTAGTCGCATTTGTCATAATTGAGAGCACGGTTCAATCATATCATTATTAACAAAGTCAACGAGTGACTTTTTCAGCAATCTCTACATTATCTTCCGAATAGGGGCAAGCAACCCGTCATACTGATCTGCATGTTGATGTTACACCTGTACGATTCATGAACGATCGATCGCGGATGCGAAATGGGACATGTCGCGCTAATTGCGCCAGTTAGCACCAGTTGCCGACAATTGCGTACTGCGTAATGTCGCCTAATGGCGCTCGGCGGTCGCGAATATCGAGCGTGACCGGCGAGTCGCGGGAGGATCGGTTATCAGTCGTGTATTAAAACTGCTAACACAGGGGAGAGGGGAGGGGGAGGGTGATACAAGCCAACGTTCATTCCCGAAGCTTGCGCTCGCGAGTATCGCCGCAGTGCCGATATCCGTTCGTCGCTTATTCTTTCTTTTCGCCTTAGTCCGTCGCCGAAGCTCAGTGCGCGTTGACGAAATTTTCCGCGATATTCCCCGCGGATCACTCGGTGTGTATTTATAGCGCGAATCGCGCCCGAGCTTTTCCCGGATGTACGCCGGTTTATCGGGCTGCACAATTCCTCCCCTTGCGACGAGCGGACGAGCTTGCAAGCTCGCGAGTCTCACGGCGAGCTGATAAGTTCCCACCCTGAGCTCACGCCCGCGAGTTTGTTCGTGAAAGCGAGCGAAAACAGGCAGACGCGACCGAAGATATCAGCGATCGGTTGCGCCGATCACGTCGATCGAGAGAGACACGGATATCCGTCGGCGGGAAAATCCCGTGTGACTAATGTCGAAGGAAGAGGCCTCAATCTCTCGTCAAACTGTCCGGGACGTTGCGATGTGCAGAATAAATGACCGATCAAGCGCTCGTAATGCAGATGCACTTGTGCGGGCGTTTGTTTTTAATTAACTTTTGATTTCTATTTGTCACGTTGCCGCAAGAAGGGGGGAGAGGGAGAGGGGGGAGAGAGGGAGGGGGAGAGAGAGAGAGAGAGAGAGAGAGAGAGAGAGAATAATATCGTATCGATCGACTGGTCAATATCGCTGGCCGTCGTATCGTTTCGGGCGGAATATCGAAATATGCTGATACTCAGCTTTCATAATTCGATATCGCTGGACACGCGAATTAACGTTCAATACCACGGAATCCGAGATGAAAGCTCCGCTCCCGCGTCTACGAGTTGACGACGAATAAACGCGATTTTCCACAAACATCATCCCATCATTTCATTTAATCCCCTATTTATCGGCGTTGCATGTAACTCTCCCCGCGACACAAGCGATACAAGCGGTTACAGCTTCGCACACGTACGCATCGATCACGAACAATATCGTCAGCCGCATACACGCGCCGTCAAGAACGTCAATCACGCGCTGCGGACGCGCTGTGGAAATCCAAGCTCAAAAATTCCACTCACCTCTCGTGTCACTCGACCAGCAGGAAGACGCGCCCGCCGCCGCCGGATATCATCGAATGTGCACCGACGTGTGGACCGCCGCTTCGTTGTCGCTCACATCTTGCACGATGATCCACGTGACGAGCGCGCGGCGCGAGAGCCACGTGTCTACGAAACGACCACTTCGCGTGCTCCGACGAGACTGGCTGGCACCGGCCGGCACCAACTCGACTCGACTCGACTCGACTCGACTCGACTCGACGCGACGCGACGCGACGTGACGCCTTGACAAGGGTGGCTCTGAAGGCGAGGACTCGCCACGTCCTCGACGTGTTCTTCACTCGACGATATTAAGAATCAAGCCGCCACGCGTCCGGGCCTGTCGCGCGTCGCACGCTCCCATCTTCGTCGTGGTCTTCGCCGGCGCCGAGCCCAACGACAGTCCTAAATAGAAGCCGACGAAACAATGTTGTAGCTTTTGAAGACTGACAAGAGCAACGCGATTGATATCTCGCGATACAACAGGGGCGAGACGATCGAGAGAGACAAGGCGGGAACATCGCGCGAGTGGATCTGCGCCAGGAAATTTAAAGGACCGCCATCCCTCCATCGGCGCTTCGGGAATCGCACGATCGTGTAGATCGATATATCGACGTTAGATGGCAGGAGGGATCACCGTCGCCGTTACACGTTTGAATCGCGCGCTAACTTATGTTAATCACGCCTAATCACGGCGAATCAATTTTAACGGAATGAATTTTCACGTGAGAAACTCTGTTCCTCTGGCCGTTCTCCGGGAATAATTTCACCGTAACGATACTCCGACGCCAATCGGCCGGTCGCCGGGATCGAGTATTCGCTAACGAAATCCAATCCGAGCGACGATGCGTAATGCTCGTTGACGCTAAACGCGGCTACGGCCACGCTTCGGTACAGTCCACTCGATCGCCGCTTTAATTAGAATCGGAGATCTAACGATATTTTACCGTGCTCGTTCGCCGTTTTGCTCGTCGCCTTCGGGATTCTCGGCGAATCTGCCGGTGCCCTCGTCGGAAGTGTTCGTTCGACCGGTTTCAGGGTAGTGGCCGTCCGACGAATGGCCATCGACTTAACTCAAGCTGCTCTCCGAGTCGCGACACGCTCGCGTCGGAATGGGGAAGTGGTCCCGCGATTCGAAATGGTCGAATTCGCGAGTGAAGACACCTCGCCTGTCGATCGATCGCCTGTGGATCACGG
This sequence comes from Harpegnathos saltator, assembly GCF_003227715.2. Classification (NCBI taxonomy): domain Eukaryota; kingdom Metazoa; phylum Arthropoda; class Insecta; order Hymenoptera; family Formicidae; genus Harpegnathos; species Harpegnathos saltator. The sequence goes on along the minus strand of NW_020229951.1, from coordinate 15,213 downwards.
ACGCAGATTCCGCGTACGCAGACGTCCGCGAAATCGCAGACGCGGATACGAACGCGACCGACTGCGGACCGCGACTGCAATGAACTTACTCGCGCTTGGCGAACGCGCGCGCGGAACCGCGGCGCGCATGTACCGCGCGGCGTGCGACCTGAAGTTCGCCCGATCTAGCGCCCGATCTTCCGCTCGCTAATACGCGATAATGTCGGCGCTGTTTCGCTGGTAAATTCCGTTTGAATTTCCGTCACATACATTTTTCGCTTTAATTTCTAAATCTCACTTAGCTGAGATGCTCTCTCTGTCGGGAATCTAGCAATTCGCACGTCTCTCTTCCGTGTGACTCTTATAATCGATGGATGAATACGAAACGGGAGTTTCAAATTTGAAAGTTTAATTTGAATTATTTAAATTGCAGGACAGGAGTCAAATCAGTGTTGATGGAAAGTTGGAAAGCAAATCGGTAACTATGTTCTGGCTTAGCAATGTTATCTGCGAAAGTTTTCGCTAAGTCAACTTTGTATACCATATTCGTTCAACGCTGCTCTGTGTTGTTTTTTGCATTTATATCTGTCTATTTTTTCATTTTTTATTTTTTATTTTACGGAAGTGACATACTGTATGTGAAGTTTCCTTTGCATTTCATACTGATATTTATATACAAGAGTAGAGGTAGAATATTTTGCCCTTCTAGATTGAGCAGAGACAAACTGCAGTGCGTATAGAAAAGAGAAGAAAAACGAAACGTTCAAAATGAGTCGCGCTTGCGTGTACGAAAAATGGAAAAATACAGCATTTTTAAACAGAACACAGCTCAAACTCGCATGAGGTATTCTGTGTGCAAAAGACAATCGAGCGAGTTGCCAAAAATGATTTGTGAAAGCAGTGACAGATAATTGACATTGACTGAAGACTTTCGAATTCAATTTATGATTCGAATCCATTTTTATGATTAAGCTTTCGAACTCGAAAATTTGTAGCTTAGAAAATAAACACGTAATGACACTCAGTCACAACCGTTGTAGCCGATTGCAGAGATTATATGAAATACATTTATTAAATGTAAGGTATCTCCTTCCTTGCAATTTCTCCCTGTCCTTTTTCCCTATCAATCATCTCATCTATGATCGATAAATTATCGCAGAACGTGATTTGCAAGAAGAAATGTGCCTGCCAGTTACGGAGGTGGAAAATTTGCGGTCATTCACAAGCAACGAGCCGAGATTAGATACCGTCGGTTGAAAAGGTGGACGATCATTGAGAGTTATGGTAATGGAACGAGGTGGATGACCCAATTTTGAAAGGACAAAAGGGACGTTCCGTTGCGCCAGGGCAAAGTGCCGACCTGTCTGCACAGCGAACAGGATCGGTTAGAAGAGAATCTTCGGAGACTACATCGAAGATTTCCATCTTTTTCTTGCTATCCTGTAAAAATAGAAATTAAAAACCAACTGAAGAAATATTATTATATATGTTAACATAATGTTCTCATGTATGTGTTGAATATATCTTCACCTGCGTGCGTGACACCATATCAGTTCTAATTGTAGAGTCTCATTAATTAATTATGTGTGTGTGTGTGTGTGTGTGTGTGTGTGTGTGCGTGTGCGTGTGCGTGTGCGTGTGCGAGGTCCCACAAGATTTACATTCGTTCCTGATCTCGAGTGTCGCAGCGTGTGCTCGACAGCGATATCCGTATATGTTATTTCACACCGGCGAGATAGAAAAGGACCCTCGGGATGAAGAAACGCGGAGGTGTGGGCACTCTGAGTTACGGTATGCCGAAGCATGTTATTTCAAAACGCTCATCCGTGAGTTGATTTGTTCTGGCAAAATCGCTCTCTCGCTGCATTAGCAAACTAACTTTTGTTTATTGATAATTTCGAGAGCAAGAAAGAGAGAGAGAGAGAGAGAGAGAGAGAGAGAGAAGACAAGTCAGTTCGCGGCATAAAACTGCCCATCGAGGTCTGCTCGTTAATAGAAAGAATTGGTATCAAGAAAATCGTCCAACCTCTTATCTGGCTGTAAAAAAAAAAAAGAAAAGATATTAAAAGGACAAATATATCGCGGGCAAATTTCTTTCTCGTTACTTTTCACAATCCATTAAATAATTAACTTGTGTGTATTCGGATAGAGTAGCGCGCAACTTGGTTGACACGTATTTCGCTATACAAATGTCTAACTAAATTGGAAGTACGGTAAATAGATTTCATTGTATGAGATGAGGTAATAGTCAGGTATTCGGAGTCGCGGGAATGGAATGAAGTGGATGACCTAATTTGCGAAGAACAAAAGCTCAGCCACACAAACTCGACGCATCAAGGAATGGCACCAACCGCGGTTTCGACAAGGTCGCTCGGCGCTGACCTTGACGGGCTACTTCGTGCAGGAGACACGGAGGGACATTGACGATGTGACGGTCGCTTAGCGAAAAATATATCGTCATATATTTCGATCGATTACCATCAAATACAAAAAGTTAAAATTTATTCTTACTTATTCGTAAAATTCTATCTCGTGTCGCGTGCATACATACATAGAATAACGAAAGTATTTCTAATTAATCAGACATTAGAAAGTCGAATTGTAAAATTTACACAATATACATGTGCACGAAGCGATAAAGTATATTATTTACAATAAATGACCTCAACAATTCGTACTTTCTGATCGTAGAACAGCGTCTTAACTAGTCGTCATGGCTCAGTTTATACATCGTACTCGTTGCAAAATTCAATCTCGTGATATGTCTCGGCTATCCAGCCCAGGAAATACTTGATTTTTTCCGTTGCCTCATCGGTAGCTTTGTAGCCTTCGATAGCCTCGGTGAGACATTTTGATAAAAGTTTTAACAAAGGCTGCGAACAAGAGGCTTGATATTAATCGCGAAGATACGCGGTAGAGTAGTGCTCGATTCGACACAAAGGAAGACAGAACAATAGGATACTTGAATAATTTGTAAAAGTATCGAGTAAAAGTAGAAAAAATTATAAAGCGTCTTATATATATATATTTAAGTATATGTAGTTTAAGTATATGTATATTTTATATCCAAAATACATTTTTGTCCTTTTTAGTTTTTATTTAACGATTCGTGCCATATTGCGTACACTTACCACAGGCCAGTCCTGTCTGAACAAGGCTACACACTGATCACTTAGACTGTCTCCATCGAGTATTTCGGCTTCTAATAACCTCCTTAAAAATTTACCGTAGATCGGCCACATTATATCGTTTTCCGGTTGCGCAAACAACATCATATTTCGAGGACAAAATAGCCTATGCATGGGTGAGTCGTCTTGGTCGTCTTTCAAACAATCCAACGACCATATCTTGATTAATTTATCTTGTACCTCTCGTGCAAAGAGGTCCGATCTGTATGCAACTGAAAACAAGCAGCGTGATCGTAAAATTTTATAGTTTTGTAAAATTTTGTAGTTTTTCTTCTGTACTATAGATGTACCTAAAAATAGGGAGAAGTCGATACTGAGATTATATAAGACTTTTTCCGGTCCCGGTAACAGATCAGCCCTCTGATTGAACGTACAATACATTTTGTCTAAAATATCCAATACTGAAGACATAGTCATACTTTCCCCTCTATTATCTACCATGTCCCATATTAATTCCTGTAAAAAGATACAAAGTAGAAATATACACCTAAATATCAATAAAACGAGGAAAATTTAAAGTTGTCAAAAGAAAAAATTATTTCTCAAGTATTAAAAGATTTAAAGTATCATCAATATTCAAAGTCTTATGAAGGAATCCTTACTCTGAGTTTGTCTATCACAACAGTAGGACTAGGAGCGTCTGAACTGTGACGTTTCTCTTGCTTGGTATGCACCGGACTGTTATTCCGAAGAAATCTATTGATCTCGAGTTCCATGTCCTTGATGAATAACGAACCACCGACGATGTGCGATTGAATCCACTGATATATCCGTTCCATAGCCATCCTAGTCGTAATCTTTATGCACATCTCCTTCACCGGTGTCAAAGAGTCTTCCGCAAGTAGCGATTCTATCGCTGTTGTGACTCGCGTCTCGCAAATCATCGGAATCGTTTTTTCGCACTGCTCCTTCAACTCTTTCGACACGTTATTGGCCAAAGTATTCATGTCATTCGCAAGAAGATCCTGAATATAAAGGATATTAAATGTGACACATTTGTAACAAAAGTTACGATATTACGTTGTAAGAGTACACTGCAAAACAAGATTGTCCTTTGGTCTAAGTAAAATTTTTACCTTAAATTCCTTAATATAATTCATAGAAGATTCGCTTTGCGTTTCAGAATCTCTCTCAATGTGCATTTGTTTCAAGATTTTTCGGAAAGAATTCAAATTAGCTTCTCGCGAAGAGGACAGCATCGTGTTGCATATATGCTTCACGCAAGTTGACGCAACTCTGTCGGAAACGAAATCGACGGTTTTCCGAGTGGAAGCCGGTTGGCCATGAAAAAATGCTTCTTCCAGCTGAAGCTGCGAAAATATGAAAAACAAATATTTATAAGTATAACATACGAGAAATATAACTTTAGGAACATAAAAAGCAGAGGCGTACCTCTAAATGCTTAGCACGTGTGCCGCCGTTAAGTTTGCGCAGTTGACTGGTAACTGGCGTGACATGTTTGTTGGAACTGATACTTAGATTCGTCCCAGTACCGTTTAACACAGAGATTGTCGAGTCTGTTCGCGGACAACACATGCGCATTGTTCTGTCGGTAATTATGTCCAGTTTGTCCAAATTACATTTGACGGAAATTGCACAGTCAGTGACACAATGAGAGTTCCTTTTTTGAACGGAAGATTTCTCCATTTGCTTGAGAGTTTTTAGTTCCTTGATCTTGCAAGTACTCTGCCAAATGATGTAAAAGTCTTTGGGGAAATTCGGCAATTCAAACAGCCAGCATAAACTGGATTTGAGGAGCACAACTGCTTGTTGAGAAATCAGGCAGTCAGGAGCGGAGAAATCGATATGATTGATAGCACAGTAAACGCAATAGAGTAGCTCTAAAACTTGCTTATAGTAGGGTAAACGAAGAGATACTACATCCATCATGGCTAAGTACTTCACTATCCAAGGTATCGTCAATGAGAGTTTTCCCTCGATTATAGCATTTTGAAGACATGCTTGTAAATTCAATGATGGTAAAACCTGAATAACACAATAGAAATTTAGAACTATTAGAAATTTGCTGCAGTCCACTTTTAGCATTTTATTATAATTTCTATTATATACCTTGCTTCTTATCTCCACTTGTGTCATTATTATCTCCTTAGTAGTAGATTCAGACCTGTATGGCAATGACACTAAAAGTCCTAATACTTTTGCAAGTAGCCTTAGACTGGATAAACAAGTAGTAAAGTTTTGTTGTGTTTTTTCATCAACCATCGTTTCTATATATAGAAAAAAATATAAAGAATAAAAATTAATTTCTAATTGCTCAAATGTGTATTATATATGTGGAAGAAGTCATTATTAAAACAAAAGGAAATTATAGATACCTAAGTCTTCTATTTCACTGTTAGCAAACTGGTTATCATTCAGCTCCATTATCTCATACACAAAACAATTCTCTAAATGAGAATAAAATATTGGATTGAATGCATGTAATATAAAATCTTTAAAAAATTCCTGTATGCCAGGAAATGAAGGGCCATTGTGACTTTGTGATGGCAAGGGAGTCACAAATCTTTTACTAAGTTGTGTTAATTTTTCAGGATTAACATGTTTCAACGCTTTCAAGAAATTCAAACTCTCATCATCCACCATATCATCCTATAATTAAAAAAAAAGTTACTTGATTATCTGAAAGTCTTATAAAGATGCGATAAAAAATACAAAATATCTCATACTTGATGTCCATTTTGTATACATGATATCAGCAACTGAGACTTAAATAACCTAGCAATATGATAATAATTAGTGGAATCATTGTGTAACGTTAACATAGATCGTATTTTACTGCCCAGTGCAATTTGAAACACCCATCCTGGTACTGAGTGATTTTCCTCCCAGATTCGTAATATATCATAAAAAGCATCTCTCTGTTTTCTAAAAGTTTGAAATGCAAAGGAGGATGAGAAGTTCTCACGATTGTCAGTATCAATTTGGAAACACACGTTTATTTCTCCCATTGTGTGTATATGAGCTTCAGACACTGTAGGCAGCGTACACTGTAAATAATATTGAAATAGCCTAAGTAATTGAGTAAATACGTCGCAATACTATATACTGATAGTGCTTACAATAGATTTTTAATTACCTGCACGTTAATTAAATATCTTGTTCCTCTCAATTAAATACGTCGACATCCCTCGTGAGAATGTTTTTACCCGTACATGGTTTGAAGGTTATGTTAAATTTCAAAAACATGAAATTGAAAAATATCGCTGAGAGCAAAGTCTTGTTGTCAGACAGGGAATGCAAGGTGAGGTATTACGTGATCTTTGATCGCGCACCACGCATTTTCGGTCGTTGAAATACAATTTCAGCATACAGATGCACGTCACCGCGTCTTATCTTTTTCAGACACATTAGGTTGGGTTGCGGAACAGCCGTTTGACGAGATGGCGTTTAATTCTCCAAGCCGTAACCTGAAAATCATGTGTACTTTTTTAACTGTATTCTCTGTATTTTCACGAAATATTTCTCTTTCCCTCTCAGTCTTTCTTCAAAAGGTCTCAATATCTATCTATTTCATTCCAAATATAGAAAATGTAACATAATGCAGCTAAGAAAAGGACGAATACATCCACGTTGCCCAATCCGACTTGGCGTGAGCAATTTCACTAGGCCTGTTTGTTTTGTTTGCACTGCTGCCGGTTGCGGCGCGATCTTTAAAACGTGGTCTACAATGACAGTAAAAGCCTTTGCACGTAAAAATTTCTTAAACGTAACCGTAAAGTCGCAGGTTTCCAACACGTATCATCATATGGAGCAACGCAAGTAAAAATTCGCAAACGTAAAGTCAGCGGCACATGGTGTTTGTTTTTGTGCTGGATTGCTTGCTAAATGAAAATACTGCATTCTGATTGGTATATTTCCATCCATCTTCGGAAATCTACCAATCAGAACGCAGTATTTTCATTTAGCAAGCAATCCAGCACGAAAACAAGCACCGTATGCCGCTGGCTTTAGGCTACAACCGCAATCGCAAAAGTTCCGTCATGTTGGAATCTTAGGGCAAGAGCACAGGCTTTTGCATAATATATAACGCATAAGAGAATAAACCAATTAGTTTTCTTCATTTCCCTCCTCAGGATAGAAATGAAGAACTTTGATTGGTTAAGGTTCGTCTACATTAGCTGTAAGAGTAAAGCTAAGACTCCATGCATGCGGTGAGCTCCGGCAAACGGCTGCGGTGACCAATCAGGAGACAGACGCATGCTTGCCGCAACCGGACTTGCGCCTCCCTTCTGATTGGTCATCGCAGCATTTGCCGCAGCTCACCGCATGCATGGAGTCTTAGCTTTAGGCTGTAAGGTTGCAAGACACGAAATGAAATATTTTCATTCGCTGACAGCTTACGTTACAGCCTTACAGCCTTACTCTTACAGCTATTGTAGACGAGCCTTTATGCGTTGTGTATTATGCAAAAGCCTGTGCCATAAGATTAACATCTTACGATCAGCCAATAGGAAAGCCAATAAGATCAGCCAATCACATATTGCCTATATTTTACTTAGCGGTAATTTTGTTTAATAGCAATCTTTATGCGTCATGGACATATCAGAAGCTATTATCAGAGAGAAGCCTGAGAGCGACCACGCGGCGGCGTTTTTGGCGACATGCATTTTGATGACTGATTTTAACGCCATCTGCGCCCATTTGTAGCCAGGAACTACGTTGACTACGCCCATTTGCAGACGCTGCCGGTAAAGTCTCTATTTGGTGCGTGTCCGTTCTACGCCCATTTACTGGCGGTTCGTGTCTGTGGTACACCTATAATTGCGGGTTTGAGAAACACGGCATCGCGCACCAACTTACACCTCGTTCGACAGCACATGATTCTTTTTCTGTACATATGTATTTCTATACATATTTTTGTAAAAAATTGCATCTTCTAATTATTATCCGAATTATTATCTCTTGTTACATTCGTAATTCGTAACAAGAGCAGGCGGTAATTCCTAGTCGACACAGAGCATTAGTTACATTACATTTATATTAAAATTTCGCACTAAACACCATGTGTGTTATATTACATTTATATTGTTGAGTGCGAAATTTTAACATAAATATAATGTTCTGTGTCGACTGGATTGTTTCATTCTCTAAATATTTTGGAAGCTTTGTTTCATGATAGTGTAGTTGTTCGAGATTCGAACGGGAAGATTTGTCTATTTCTGAAACGTTCTGGCAGAAGAGACAAGACCAAGAGAGAGACGTATGATCATGCTCCACATGACGCGTCGTGCGGCGTTATTCGCCGGACGAATTGTTCTCTTGAATGCGGCACGCGTTAAATGCGCGTTCGCACAATAATCCTTGTGAAGCACTCGCGTCCAGATATTACAAGTAGTAGTGAAAGACACAATCCTTCTCGCTCGAAAAGCTTGTCTCTCTCTCTCTCTCTTGCTAGCACGTTCGACTGCGACTGTCCGAGATCCGGCACTTCAATTTGGTGACAAAGGTGAACTCACGTCTTTTCCATGTACGAGCTTTTCTCTTAAAGGTCTATCGACTATTCGCAGACTAATTATGTTATATGTGTCATATGTTCGAAGTGGATACCGTTCTATTAATTGCTCGTCTATATTAATATTCATTTCCGAAATCTGACTTGTAAGAACAGTTGGTATGGTGTTCTCTCCGATTTCTATTTCTTCAGGGAGTTTTTCCACTTCTATATGTCTCCTTTTCTTCACTTGTTCTACATTTTCATTAACATGTTCGCTCTCGAAATTAATTGGAACTGCATCCAATTTTAAACGTTTCTTCGTGCTTGTCAGAAACGATGCATCATTGAAATGGTCTTCGCACAATCCCGCGCATCTAAGGGAGTGAGAAGACCATTTTTCTAATTTTGTATTTCCTGCAACAGAAATGAAATGAAAAACATTTTTGTGTATGTATCTGTGTGTATAATTTTCATTTATTTATTTAATATAATTTTTGTATATAAAATCATCTTTAGTTTATTTTAAAATGCTTCGTTCACATTAACTGTGTTCAACAGAAAAACTTACTATATGTTATTCGAACGAAAAACGTAAAATTTGTGAATTTCATTGATATATATCTATATAGAACTTCATTGATATATATCTATATAGAACAAATATCCAATATGCATGTCATGAATATTCTCTAGATATATGTACAGGGTGTCTTATAACTAACCTGGCAGAGCTCGTGGAGATATAGAGCGGGTTAAGACAAATATAAAAGTCCCATACCGTTTTGTGAGATTCGCAATAATTATTGAGTTATTAATGACAGAAATTAGAGGAATGAGTGCACGTCGAGACGTTATGGAAGGAGCATCTAGCCGCTCAAGCTAAAGAGCACTGCCCAGTCGACAAAGGAACTGTTGCCGGCGCGCGGCGAGAGGAAGGACAATGCGTCAATGTTTATGTCCTTACCTCGCTGCTCCTACATCCCGCCGCACCGCGTCTAAGCTCGCGCCGATATGGTCGCTGAATATTCGCGATTACAATTATGAGATTATTTTATGAGGTACCACAGATAGCTCATATTGAATTGTAAAGTTCAAGATTCAAAAGTTCTTTGATCAAGGAAAACATCGAAAAGGAGAAAGCGATAGAGAGCGATGAGATCTACAGAGATTCTCATCGTTTTTTATCGCAATCTATCGTTTTGCTGTATCGGATCCGAAAGAAATGATATCGCATAAAGATAGAGTACGATGAACACTTTTCATCGTACTCTATTGTACTCTATCGTTAGGAGAACATTTAATTGTTAGAGTATGATAGAATTCGCGTAGACTCATCGTGTCCTATCGTTTTATTCAAGTCTACACGGAAAATATGTTTGGTTGAATGAACCTATTTTCTGACGAAATGAGAGAGAGAAAGAGAGAGAGAGAGAGAGAGAGAGAGAGAGAGAACGATTAAGAAATTTTGATTGAGAATAGCACAATTTTGTTTAAGTTAACCATAAACCTTGATGAATTAGATTCAGTGTTAATATTTTCAGTTAATATTTCTCTGTATCGTTCATATTTCATTTGCAAGCTGTATCATGGATCAAACATTTTTACCATATATCATGCATAAATTGTTGTCTTATATCGTAATTCTTGTCAGTGGTATATTAACGACAGAAGGAACTGAAAGTTCTGTATCGTACAATTGCGAAAAGAGGACCATCGTTGTCAATGGTGCACCAACGATACTCGGCATAAAATTGATTCCTAGGTATAATCGCGATACAACGCAAATCCGAGTGTGTTATTTTGACACGTTATTTTTATGCAGTTCCTTCTGTCGTTAATATACCACTGACAAGAATTACGATATAAGACAACAATTTATGCATGATATATGGTAAAAATGTTTGATCCATGATACAGCTTGCAAATGAAATATGAACGATACAGAGAAATATTAACTGAAAATATTAACACTGAATCTAATTCATCAAGGTTTATGGTTAACTTAAACAAAATTGTGCTATTCTCAATCAAAATTTCTTAATCGTTCTCTCTCTCTCTCTCTCTCTCTCTCTCTCTCTCTCTCTCTCTTTCTTTCTCTCTCTCATTTCGTCAGAAAATAGGTTCATTCAACCAAACATATTTTCCGTGTAGACTTGAATAAAACGATGAGGACACGATGAGTCTACGCGAATTCTATCATACTCTAACAATTAAATGTTCTCCTAACGATAGAGTACAATAGAGTACGATGAAAAGTGTTCATCGTACTCTATCTTTATGCGATATCATTTCTTTCGGATCCGATACAGCAAAACGATAGATTGCGATAAAAAACGATGAGAATCTCTGTAGATCTCATCGCTCTCTATCGCTTTCTCCTTTTCGATGTTTTCCTTGATCAAAGAACTTTTGAATCTTGAACTTTACAATTCAATATGAGCTATCTGTGGTACCTCATAAAATAATCTCATAATTGTAATCGCGAATATTCAGCGACCATATCGGCGCGAGCTTAGACGCGGTGCGGCGGGATGTAGGAGCAGCGAGGTAAGGACATAAACATTGACGCATTGTCCTTCCTCTCGCCGCGCGCCGGCAACAGTTCCTTTGTCGACTGGGCAGTGCTCTTTAGCTTGAAGCGGCTAGATGCTCCTCCATAACGTCTCGACGTGCACTCATTCCTCTAATTTCTTGTCATTAATAACTCAATAATTATTGCGAATCTCACAAAAACGGTATGGGACTTTTTATTTGTCTTAACCCGCTCTATATCTCCACGAGCTCTGCCAGGTTAGTTATAAGACACCCTGTACATATATCTAGAGAATATTCATGACATGCATATTGGATATTTGTTCTATATAGATATATATCAATGAAGTTCTATATAGATATATATCAATGAAATTCACAAATTTTACGTTTTTCGTTCGAATAACATATAGTAAGTTTTTCTGTTGAACACATTAATGTGAACGAAGCATTTTAAAATAAACTAAAGATGATTTTATATACAAAAATTATATTAAATAAATAAATGAAAATTATACACACAGATACATACACAAAAATGTTTTCATTTCATTTCTGTTGCAGGAAATACAAAATTAGAAAAATGGTCTTCTCACTCCCTTAGATGCGCGGATTGTGCGAAGACCATTTCAATGATGCATCGTTTCTGACAAGCACGAAGAAACGTTTAAAATTGGATGCAGTTCCAATTAATTTCGAGAGCGAACATGTTAATGAAAATGTAGAACAAGTGAAGAAAAGGAGACATATAGAAGTGGAAAAACTCCCTGAAGAAATAGAAATCGGAGAGAACACCATACCAACTGTTCTTACAAGTCAGATTTCGGAAATGAATATTAATATAGACGAGCAATTAATAGAACGGTATCCACTTCGAACATATGACACATATAACATAATTAGTCTGCGAATAGTCGATAGACCTTTAAGAGAAAAGCTCGTACATGGAAAAGACGTGAGTTCACCTTTGTCACCAAATTGAAGTGCCGGATCTCGGACAGTCGCAGTCGAACGTGCTAGCAAGAGAGAGAGAGAGAGACAAGCTTTTCGAGCGAGAAGGATTGTGTCTTTCACTACTACTTGTAATATCTGGACGCGAGTGCTTCACAAGGATTATTGTGCGAACGCGCATTTAACGCGTGCCGCATTCAAGAGAACAATTCGTCCGGCGAATAACGCCGCACGACGCGTCATGTGGAGCATGATCATACGTCTCTCTCTTGGTCTTGTCTCTTCTGCCAGAACGTTTCAGAAATAGACAAATCTTCCCGTTCGAATCTCGAACAACTACACTATCATGAAACAAAGCTTCCAAAATATTTAGAGAATGAAACAATCCAGTCGACACAGAACATTATATTTATGTTAAAATTTCGCACTCAACAATATAAATGTAATATAACACACATGGTGTTTAGTGCGAAATTTTAATATAAATGTAATGTAACTAATGCTCTGTGTCGACTAGGAATTACCGCCTGCTCTTGTTACGAATTACGAATGTAACAAGAGATAATAATTCGGATAATAATTAGAAGATGCAATTTTTTACAAAAATATGTATAGAAATACATATGTACAGAAAAAGAATCATGTGCTGTCGAACGAGTGTAAGTTGGTGCGCGATGCCGTGTTTCTCAAACCCGCAATTATAGGTGTACCACAGACACGAACCGCCAGTAAATGGGCGTAGAACGGACACGCACCAAATAGAGTTTACCGGCAGCGTCTGCAAATGGGCGTAGTCAACGTAGTTCCTGGCTACAAATGGGCGCAGATGGCGTTAAAATCAGTCATCAAAATGCATGTCGCCAAAAACGCCGCCGCGTGGTCGCTCTCAGGCTTCTCTCTGATAATAGCTTCTGATATGTCCATGACGCATAAAGATTGCTATTAAACAAAATTACCGCTAAGTAAAATATAGGCAATATGTGATTGGCTGATCTTATTGGCTTTCCTATTGGCTGATCGTAAGATGTTAATCTTATGGCACAGGCTTTTGCATAATACACAACGCATAAAGGCTCGTCTACAATAGCTGTAAGAGTAAGGCTGTAAGGCTGTAACGTAAGCTGTCAGCGAATGAAAATATTTCATTTCGTGTCTTGCAACCTTACAGCCTAAAGCTAAGACTCCATGCATGCGGTGAGCTGCGGCAAATGCTGCGATGACCAATCAGAAGGGAGGCGCAAGTCCGGTTGCGGCAAGCATGCGTCTGTCTCCTGATTGGTCACCGCAGCCGTTTGCCGGAGCTCACCGCATGCATGGAGTCTTAGCTTTACTCTTACAGCTAATGTAGACGAACCTTAACCAATCAAAGTTCTTCATTTCTATCCTGAGGAGGGAAATGAAGAAAACTAATTGGTTATTCTCTTATGCGTTATATATTATGCAAAAGCCTGTGCTCTTGCCCTAAGATTCCAACATGACGGAACTTTTGCGATTGCGGTTGTAGCCTAAAGCCAGCGGCATACGGTGCTTGTTTTCGTGCTGGATTGCTTGCTAAATGAAAATACTGCGTTCTGATTGGTAGATTTCCGAAGATGGATGGAAATATACCAATCAGAATGCAGTATTTTCATTTAGCAAGCAATCCAGCACAAAAACAAACACCATGTGCCGCTGACTTTACGTTTGCGAATTTTTACTTGCGTTGCTCCATTATGATACGTGTTGGAAACCTGCGACTTTACGGTTACGTTTAAGAAATTTTTACGTGCAAAGCTTTTACTGTCATTGTAGACCACGTTTTAAAGATCGCGCCGCAACCGGCAGCAGTGCAAACAAAACAAACAGGCCTAGTGAAATTGCTCACGCCAAGTCGGATTGGGCAACGTGGATGTATTCTCCTTTTCTTAGCTGCATTATGTTACATTTTCTATATTTGGAATGAAATAGATAGATATTGAGACCTTTTGAAGAAAGACTGAGAGGGAAAGAGAATATTTCGTGAAAATACAGAGAATACAGTTAAAAAAGTACACATGATTTTCAGGTTACGGCTTGGAGAATTAAACGCCATCTCGTCAAACGGCTGTTCCGCAACCCAACCTAATGTGTCTGAAAAAGATAAGACGCGGTGACGTGCATCTGTATGCTGAAATTGTATTTCAACGACCGAAAATGCGTGGTGCGCGATCAAAGATCACGTAATACCTCACCTTGCATTCCCTGTCTGACAACAAGACTTTGCTCTCAGCGATATTTTTCAATTTCATGTTTTTGAAATTTAACATAACCTTCAAACCATGTACGGGTAAAAACATTCTCACGAGGGATGTCGACGTATTTAATTGAGGAGAACAAGATATTTAATTAACGTGCAGGTAATTAAAAATCTATTGTAAGCACTATCAGTATATAGTATTGCGACGTATTTACTCAATTACTTAGGCTATTTCAATATTATTTACAGTGTACGCTGCCTACAGTGTCTGAAGCTCATATACACACAATGGAGAAATAAACGTGTGTTTCCAAATTGATACTGACAATCGTGAGAACTTCTCATCCTCCTTTGCATTTCAAACTTTTAGAAAACAGAGAGATGCTTTTTATGATATATTACGAATCTGGGAGGAAAATCACTCAGTACCAGATGGGTGTTTCAAATTGCACTGGCAGTAAAAATACGATCTATGTTAACGTTACACAATGATTCCACTAATTATTATCATATTGCTAGGTTATTTAAGTCTCAGTTGCTGATATCATGTATACAAAATGGACATCAAGTATGAGATATTTTGTATTTTTTATCGCATTTATAAGACTTTCAGATAATCAAGTAACTTTTTTAATTATAGGATGATATGGTGGATGATGAGAGTTTTGAATTTCTTGAAAGCGTTGAAACATGTTAATCCTGAAAATTAACACAACTTAGTAAAAGATTGTGACTCCCTTGCCATCACAAAAGTCACAATGGCCCTTCATTTCCTGGCATACAGGAATTTTTTAAAGATTTTATATTACATGCATTCAATCCAATATTTTATTCTCATTTAGAGAATTGTTTTGTGTATGAGATAATGGAGCTGAATGATAACAGTTTGCTAA
>NW_020229950.1:272500-371312 GCF_003227715.2 Harpegnathos saltator | reverse complement strand
ATTTGGTGCCAGAACCAGGCCTGTATCTCTAACCGTTTAGGAGATATCGAAGGTTAAAGTTTTCCAACCTTTCTCCATTGATATCTCCGCTTCTACTGGGAGTAGAGAGTCGTCCATGTAGTCGAAAATGTAGGGTTTTGAGAGGACTTTAATTTGGTGCCAGAACCAGGCCTGTATCTCTAACCGTTAAGGAGATATCGATGGTTAAAGTTTTCAAAGCTTACTCCGTTGATATCTCCGCTTCTATTCGGAGTAGAGAGTCGTCAATGTAGTCGAAAATGTCGGGTTGTGAGAGGACTTTAATTTGGTGGCAGAACCAGGCCTGTATCTCTAACCGTTTAGGAGATATCGATGGTTAAAGTTTTCCAACCTTTCTCCGTTGATATCTCCTCTTCTACTGGGAGTAGAGAGTCGTCCATGTAGTCGAAAATGTTGGGTTTTGAGAGGACTTTAATTTGGTGCCAGAACCAGGCCTGTATTTCTAACCGTTTTGGAGATATCGAAGGTTAAATTTTTCCAACTTTTCTCCGTTGATATCTCCGCTTCTACTGGGAGTTGAGAGTCGTAATTTACTGGAAAATGTCGGGTTTTGAGAGGACTATATTTTGGTGCAAGAAACAGGCCTGTATCTCTAGCCGTTTAGGAGATATCGGAGGTTAAATTTTTCCAACTTTTTCCGTTGATATCTCCGCATCTACTGGGAGTTGAATGTCTTAATTATTGGTGAAATGTATGGTTTTTAGAGCACTACATTTTGGTGCATGAAATAGGCCTGTATCTCTAGTCGTTTAGGAGATATCGAAAGTTAGAATTTTCCAACTTTTCCGTTGATATCCACGCTTCTACTGGGAGTTGACTGTCGTAATTAATGGTGAAATGTAGGTTTTTTAGAGGACTACGTTTTAGTGCAAGAAACAGGCCTGTATCTCTAGCCGTTTAGGAGATGTCGAAAGTTAAAGTTTTCCAACTTGTACCTGTGATATCTCCGCTTCTACTGGGAATTGAGAATGGAAATTTATGGTAATATTATGGTTGGTATAGGACTACATTGTGGCAAGAGCGCGTTCCTGTATCTTGAACCGTTTAGGAGATATAGTAATTTAAAGTGGTTAACATGTGATGGTAATATCTCCGTTTCTACTGTGAATTGAAAGTCGTGCTTTATGAAAGTAGGGATGATATAGAACTATATTGCAAAAGGGCATTCCTGTATCTTGTGATCTTGAGGAGATATCGAAGGTTAAATATGCTATCGATGTGGTTCGCTTATAACTTCCATTTATCTCGAGAGCGCTTCTCGGGAACATTCCGTTCGAAAGGTTAGTCCGCAATAAAAAGTTTCTTGCGATCTGAGGTCGCTCATGTTTAAAGTTAAATTGCAGCAACAGTATTGTTATCGGTCAACCCTAAGACCGGCTGCTAACATCCATTTGTAACGTCTGCCGCGCCTTTGCGATTACCGATAAATTCAGTTTTCTTGATTGCTCGCGCGATTTCAAGTGGCCATAATATGTGGCGAGAATACATGGCAATATATGGGAATAATATATGGTAATAATATACGGCAACAATATATGGCAACAATATATGGCAACAATATATGGCAACAATATGTGGCAACAATATATGGCAATAATATAGGACAATAATTCATGGAATATATTTTTCGTTACAAGAATCTATGCAAATTTGCGGCATGCACAATGTAATATTAAAAGTAATAATGAAGTAATAATAAAAGTTCTTTCTGCGAGCTTTGAGTCAGACACTCACCAATAATGATATTGATGATGTTCTGTTGCATCCAACCAGATCCACCAATGTCCGCCCATGTCCGCTGCCGCTCTCCATGTCGCGCAACATCCATCTTGTAGCTCGTCCCACGGTGATCGCTACACTTTCATCACACTTCCGCGACGCGGTCGATACGCGGTATTAGAACGGCGATATTTACATCAATTAACGAACGTTTTACTCGCCATCGGTGGAAACTTTTTGCGCGCTGCGAAACGGACTATAAACTCGATCGGCGAGGAGTAAGAACCGTATGAAAATTTATTGACTCGTCCAACTGATTTTTACGGTGCTTTTCGCGATTGCGTCTGAAAAGTCGCGAAAATGTGGGATTATCGATATCTACGAGTGAAATATTCGCGACGCGAATGCACGCGAGGAAAGATTAGACAATCAGAGACCGGTTCCCCCTTAGGGAGCGCAAAGAGAGAGGAGCGGCGCAAAGTTTTCACGCATTATAGCTCTGTCACGACGAAGCTTACGTTCGCGAAACTTTGGCGAAAGGAGAATTTAAGTTTTCTTTGTTAGCAACGCGAGTAAAAACGCGTATATTGACAACCGCGGTCCCGATATTTAAAGGCACGCGAGCGAGGATACCTCAAGCTCGGCGTGCGCTGGCGCAATTTCTACGCGCATTATACGCTACTCGAGATAATAGGGATTGTGATGAATGGACAATCTTGCCAAATAATTCTACAGCTTGTTTTGCAAATAAAAGAAAAGTAGCTAACGATATCGGCATTTATTTATGAATATATTTTATACGGACAATTGAATATTGTCAGATAATTAAATCGTTAAGTAATTCTGCGGCCCGCTTGAAAAATAAAAATAAAGCAGCTGATGTCGGTGTCGCGTTTGTACATATGAATATTCTCTTATTCAGAATACTGAACATCAAAAGAGAATCATTCAGTATTTTAAATCTTGTATGTAATGCAGGCTATCGATCAAGTAATCCCCTGATTGTTTCGAGCAATGTATTTTATTCAACGTCACAAATACACACATGCAAGTATCTATTTGCAATTCGCATTGACTCGAACGATATTTTTTAGTCCCACATCCGTCATGCAGAATATTGTTTCTCTTTTCATTTTGACTCACCGAAACGACTTGCAGTCAGAGCCGGCCACGTTCCGCTTCAACACTATAACAAAAAATTCACATTTGCTTATCAGATTTGACCAACGAGTGCGGGCGAGTAAAAGAGTAGTTTACCCTCTGCGATCGTAATTCAAGTCGAGCCGGAAATTATATCCCAGCTCTAGATCGCCAAGTCAAACAGAGGACTATAGTAAACTTGTAAACTTACCTTCAAACCGACTCTGCTTCGCCCGAACCGGATCCTCCGGTGCGGCATCCGCGTCCACCGGATTGCTGTTGCTTTCCGCAACAACTGAAACAGAAAAATAATTTTCCCGGTTGATAACCTGCGGTAGAGAGAGAATATCTTTGATCGGGACCAATCGAAAATACGGATATATTTTGATACAGAATTTTTATCTTTATATTTTTGTTCCAACATTGAAAATTTAAATGGGACTTGAAGCTTTCAAGAGAGCTGATGAGGAACAAGTTACAAAGGCAAAGATCGTAAAGAGTTGAACACAGATGTGTAGGAAACTTGTAAACTTTACCTTCCGGCCGACCCTGCTCTACCCGAACCGGATCCTCCGGTGCGGCATCCGCGTCCGCCGGACTTGCTTCCCGCAACGTCTGGAACAAAAATTTAGCGTTCTTGGTTGGTAAGCTGCGGTAGAGAAAAAATGGTTGGTCGGGATGAGTGGATAATATTCGCTACGATTTTTTTTCTTTATTGACATTGAATGTCTAGATAGGAGCTCTTGAAAGAGCTGACGAAAGAAAATGACAATAAGAAGCAGAGACAACAGTTGTGTGCTCTCGAAAATATTCTTTTACGGATGGACATTTAAATTCAGATCCCGTAACAAGAGTAAACAAACTTGAAAGAAGCGCTGACCGAAAACAAAAAAGGTTGCAGTCTAAGAAGCGATATGATGTTGAATATTCTACACAAGACCAATATTCTTACACAGGAATTGGGAATGATTCAGAATGTTTGATTGAGAACATGATGAATTCGAGATCCACGTCCATGGACCGTTATCCGTCTCTGTCTGGATCAATATCTTTTGTATACAACAACGCAATAAATAGATAGACAGACAGAGATTGACGAGAGTAATTGCAAATTCATAAAGTGATGATTACTAGTCGAATGATGACGGATTGTGAATGTCGAGCGCGAAATTCCGACTTCTTATTCCCGGAAAATTCGTCAAACGTACGCTCTCGTTATCGGAGACCTCCCGCGTAATAAATGATTCCACATACCTGGAAACGTGACGTATCGCTGCCGGCGTTCTGCTTCTCGACTGCTGAAGTCCTCCGGATTTCACTCGCTCACGCTTCTAATGCTGATACTCGCGATTCAATCTTGCAGTTAATGAATGAGATGCCGACGCGATGCCGATTGAGTATCTCGAGGACCGACGAGATTTCTTTTAATTACACGAGACGGAAGTGACGGGAGCGTCGCGCACGGCTGCTGCTGATGGAATGAGGTCGAATACATGAGGTGCGCGAGTATTATAATACGAAGGGCAAAAAGTGTCGTCGCTCGCGACGACACAATCGGCGCGATGTAAACATTGCGGGCCTCGACGGCGGTTGAGCGCAATAGAGACTTGCCTTTGAGCGTCTCTTGTTTTCTCGAAGGTTTCGGAACGACGAGGGGAATGCGAGGAGGCCTTTCAACTGTACGCGACATTGATGCACTCTATTTATTGATTACTGAAAATAAGGAAAATTACTCTGTCGAAGCATCGGACATTTGTTAGCTTTATGTTAATTAAAGAGGAATGTATACGATTAGAAAATGTGTTAGCAACTAATTGTACAGAGTGTAAGTTGTTGTGACGCCGTTTTCAGAGAATAATTAAAGGTCATGGTAGCGTTAAAGAATGGAATTTCATCCTATGCGAATTTAGTCGCGCTCTTATTAAATATTAGTCCTGTATAAAATGTCGTATTTAAAAGTATTGTTTCGCATTCACGAGATTTTGTCGTGAATTCTGCTCTCAGATTGGATCGCGGATGAATACTTTTTAATGCGACGGGGAATAGAACGTAAAAATCTTGTATGCCTCTGAATCCGAAAACGATTAGGAGAAGAAGTGAATATTTTTCAATACGAAAGTTCGCATTTAAAAATTATCGATTGCGATTGAATAAAGGCATATTTGAAACGAATTGAATCCTTGTTAATGCGAAGCATTCACTACTGCCATCTCGCATTTAGCGCGGTGAAATTTAATGGGAACTAATACTTTTTATTTTCCCTTTCTTCGGATCAGAAAGCAGAATTCAGACGTATTCAAAATGTCAATACTTTTTAATATGTTTCAGTTCGACATTTTATATAGGGAGATTATTCGCTGCGGACAATAACTCTTCTACTTTTCATTTAATATTCAATGATGATAAATAACATTTAATTGCATTCGTTTGGCTTTTTTTATTTCGAAAATAAGAAAATATATACCGGGGTGAGATTTTACCCATGACAACATTAACGTGATTTTCTTTGATGCTTTTTTTAAAAGTTCAAATATTTCGTCGACTCACGGGATATTTATAATCGGAGTCTCGTCATGTTAATTACGTGAATAAACGGATCGAATGCTCACCGACGGCCACTGTCAGTGCCACGAGCGAATGTCCGGAGCGGACGGGATGCTGAATTAAAAAACAAGACGAAGTGAACGGGACGCGGACAACGATACGTCATGCGTCTCCATACATGTCAAATTGTTATATATCAATTGTTATTATAGAAGAGACTTTGATACGGCAATATATATTCGAAGATTTAACATTTAATACGTACTTTTATTTTTTCTGCTCCTGCCCCCCTCTCCCCCGCTCTTTTTAGATCACCGGGCATAGTCTGGCATAGAGATGGCAACTGTCATTGCAGCACGGACATAAACCGCCTGAAAGTGGATGTAGCATGGACTTCCACCATATGCAGATTTTACCACCGAGACCTGAAAGTGGATGTACTATCGTAGTTCCCCTCTCAAAATGGATGCAGATGGCGTCCTTTCCCAGTGCGGAAAGTCGGTGTCGCAGAAAATGTCGTATTGGCCGCTCTCAGGTTACCCTGCTTTAATTGTTTTCAGCGAGGAGGAAGTGCATTTGTCCTGTTGAAAAACTAGTGAAAGGGCTTGAGTAGCTAAATAGGGATGGATGATAATTAACTGCTTTGCAAATACGCTCGACTTTGGCGCATAAGGCAAAAAGTAACCTGTAGAATTCAGCAGCTTAAAGTGAAATAAATACATACACATTTGTACACATAAGCAAATACGTGCGTATACGTTTATATGGACACGAAATCGTAGCGAGGTTAGTACATGCCATGTGAAATAATGCCGGTGGTTATATTGCTCACGTTTAATACGCGCATCACGATATTTATTAAAACACTTAATACAAATTATGAATGGAAATTGATGTAATAATATATAATAAAGGAGAAATTAGATTCGTTACATTTTCAGAGACAATTTCGTTTGCTGCTTCTTGACACATGCAAAAAGTATAAACAAGCAAGTAATAATATCCAAATATAACAACATAATATTTAGATATCTCCTTGGTACTTTTCAGATAATCGCTAAGTGTACGCGTAACCCGTGCAAGCAGAATTTTTTTATTCCCGCTAAGAGGTAAGAAGTACCGCATACTTATAAATTAATATTATATATAATGCGTTCCCATAAATATCCATTATATAGCAATATTGGCATATCTTCAGCAGAAAAATCTGGTCGTCTTGTCAACGGGAAGGGACATTGACATGTCTGAGATACCGTTACTATTTTCACCATGGAATGTCAGTTCTCCAGGAACATATCGTGATTTCTTTAATCCAAATATTTGTCATCTTTGCAAGAGAGATCCTAAAACATCGTCGTTCTATGGTGATAATTACAATATAAATTGTTCGTGCAATATAATTCTTTACTGTACCAACAATCACAAATCAAAACATAGTATGAATCATGAAGAGATCTGCAAAATTTTAAGGAAGTTTTCACACAGTTACCCGATATTCTGGCAAACTCATCTTTTCAGTCAGGAGAACTGGATCAAGTCGAGGAAAGACCTTTTACATTTAGTCAAAGCGGAGTTGCAACGTGATATGAAGCCGTACGAAATGCAGATGATCCTGTTTACTAAATCGTGTTTTATTTGTCATGAACAGTATAATCTCCAAACTTGTACGGAGTGTTATAGCGTGAACTATTGTTTGAATCATGTAATAGCTATGAGATATCATAAATTTTATAATTGCGCCAAATTGAAGTCTTGTCTTGAGACAGATCAATACTTACATAATGTATCATTATTTTATAATAGATTCATTGATGTTGATTATGCTGGTATACATAATGTTGTAAACATGCAACAATTCGCTGAAAAATTTATGACTTTTCAATCTGATCATTTAAAGAAATTCTATTCTGATTACTTATCAGGACCGTTGACATTGCATTATGGAATAATGAACGATTATCTCCATATACAAGATTCCCATTATGTCGTTCATATAATATATGCAAATGTTTTAGATGCACAATATATACTAGCCTGGGAAATTATGCTGCATATTTTACCTGCGGCACTAAAGCATTTAGAAGTTGTATTAGTAGGATCAGAAATGCAGGCCGTACACATAAATGTCGAACTTTGTTCGAGATGCAAACAGCTTAAGAAGAAATTCGGAGTACAAAGTTATCGCATCTCCTTTTACGATTATGTTAACATTATGCTTCCACGTGAACCACCAAATGTAATTATAGCATTTGAAGCAGATATTAGTGAATGGGATTTAAGAGCGAAAATAATTTCAAAATTAAACAGTCAATCTTGTCCACTTATTGTAACGACCGGATCGTATGCCAAATTTCAGAGGAATAGGCAGGAGTTAAGTAAAATTGCGCGTGCACCATTAAATTTAATATCAATCGAAAATAAATTTAGTTCTCTTAGAGCATATAGGAATTTGGAGAATAGTGACGTGTCTAATCGTAATCAGTTTCTAATTATCTTTAGGAGTTTAAGAGGTTTATTCAATTCATATAATGAATCGGTTAATGATAATGTTGAGGCTCAATTCTCGAAAAATGTCGTATACGATATTTCATAAATGTCACCAAATATCACGATTCTTAGCAATTGCCCCATTGATCAAATATCGATATTTCTCACACATTTCCGAGAATTGAGCCTCTGGTCCTTTATATTGGTAGAACTTTTGCGAGATTGAATGTCTGGAGATCATTATTATAATAGATACAAGTAAAAATATACAATGTTGATAATATTTTTGCGCAGCGATACACCTACTATAGTTTCAAATTGCAGCCAATGTAAAAAATTTTATAAATTTGTTTTTTCATACCACTTAAAACTTTTGTATATGTATAAAATACCATATAAAATATCTTGTCAGATTATTATAATAATGTCCGAGGTAATATACGAATTAACAAGTATATATATATATAATTTTATTTCCATATATGTATTATATATTTTTTTAAATAAAGAATGCATTGAGATAGAGTTACTTTTTTTATAATAATAACACCTGAATAATTCCCTTAAAGATACACATTAAATCCTCTGTATCAGAATAACATCAAAGTATAAATTCATCGGATAGAAGTAAAACTCGAATTTTATTTTTCAAGCAATTAACATTTTATTTCTCCATCTACCGTTATTTTATTTATACATTTGGTTTCAACATCACGCATGTTAGAGATATCTTTATTATATTTATTATCTTGAAGGACATTTCGAGTTTCAGTCAGTGTTTTCAAATAGTAAAAGTCATGACGCTTCTACTGAAAAAAAATATAATAATCTTAAAACCGTAGAAATGCTACTTAATCGTTAGGAAGTATTTTCAAAAATCCTTTGTTTCTCTCTCCTTCCTCCCTTTCTCTCTCTCTCTCTCTGTCTCTCTTTCCCTCTCTCTTTGTTTCTCTCTTTCCCTCTTGCCAAGAGATAATGTCAACACATATTTGTTTTTCCTCTCTGAATAATTCTGAAATCTTAAAGCAATTCGGTAAGTGCACTTGATGGAGAAATTCGTTCACGTGTTACGCTGTACTACGTAAAATTATATTACGTTCATTATATATATATATATATATATGGTATACTACACATATAAAGAAAAATAGACTTATTGTACTTAAGAATAAATATTATTATTTTCTCCAGAATTGTTACATTCTGATTACAAGTAAGCGAAAAATGTAGAAAGTATCATTGCGTCGGAATTATTACTTATTAAATCTTCTTTTAACTACGAAGTACGCTCGTTCTGCAAAATAGCTAATGAACAAGTTTGAATAGTAAATAGGAACGGATGGTATTATTATGTTTTATTATGTTCTTTAAAAATATTGAACAGGTATTTTTTATTTCTCAATCCAATGATCATTTCTGGAGAATTGCGGAAAATATAATTTTTTGCGATTACAGCGCCATCTATCACGAATCAAAAAAAAAGTTTCGAACAAAATTTACGTATTTTGTGGCGTAGAATCCGTATCTGCAATAAAAAATGGGGGTTTCCATTTAAGATTTCAAAGTTGCCCCCAACCCCCACCCCCAGGGGGTGGGATAGGAGGTCGAGTTTGGTATCATTGGATGTCCCCCTTCGAGACTAACAACTTTCATTAACCACTTTTTTTTATCCAATGCATAGTTCTCGAGATATTTCTTGTCTTCAGATGTCTTCAGATAAATCGTGCACCCTGTATATATATACAGGGTGTTTGATAGCTGATCATGCAGACGAAAGTTGGAGATAGATTGGGTGTAGCCGAGAAGAAAAGTCATGGAATTGGTTTAATATTTAGTAATTATTAAATTATTCAATATTTAATATCTATTAAATTATTATTAATTATAAGAAAAGTTTTCTCCTCCTTAAATAATTATTAAATTACTTAAAGGAAAACAAAAATATGTCTTAAAATTATTTCTTAGAGAGAAAGGGGAGGAGAGGAAAAAGCTTGAATCAAATTATTTGAGACAAAAAAGACCATTTAAGAGAACAGGTAGGTAATTGTATTTATTATATCATAAAAATACAATGTAAGATAATGTCTTTAGAATGTAAGATAATGTATTTTTAATTGCAATTGATTAGGGTCAGGTCTTCAAATATCTTTCTTTTCAGAAAGAGTACTTAGGCGCTGTACCACACCATTCTTGAAGAAATACCAGGATATCGTTGAGCGGCGAGTCAGTAGGCGCTTGTCTGGCCGTGTTGACCAGCTTGGTCCAGTCATCACGATCAGCCACGCGATTGGACTCTTCAAATTTGGTAACAGGGCCGCACACCGGATAGCCCGTGATCACGCATTGCTGAAGAGTCATGCCTGTGTTAGTTGGCGATGTCAATGAACCCACGTAGACACCCCTCTGGTCGATCGGCAGACCTTGCTCGATCTTCTGATCCATCGACACCGCCAGCACCCATTCTCTTGCCTCCTCGCGTTGATCCTGAGCGACTCCAATATGCTCCGGAAGAGGTACCTCCAATGGGAAATCGGTGACGCGTAAGTCGTCCACATCGAGGACGTTGCTGTCACCCTCTTCCTCGATGCATTCCTCCAAATCAAGAAAGTGGTTAAAAAAGATGAAAGCCTCGCTCAGAAGACCCGCGTCGCGCGCCGCGGTGCCGGCCTCGTAGTAACATCTGTCGGCATGCAAGATGTCGGTGTGTCGCAGCAGACTGATCGACCCCTTGACGACGAAACCGGAAAGCGCTGGAAACAAACGACAGCCGTGTCTCACTGCAGAGAAGTGCGCAGCTTCCAGAAGCCTCTCGAATCTTTCATTGGGTGGTGACGGACGGCAGAGACTGTGCAAAATGTCACGCAACTGTGCCAGATACCTATAATCATATCGAATATAAGACAAAAAAGGAGATAAAGAGAAGTAAATTAATTAGAAATATAATAGACTCTTCATTATGATTGAGAACAAAAGAAGGGTTAAGGAAGAAGGAAGGGGAGGAGGGGGGGAGAGAGAGAGAGAGAGAGAGAGAGAGAGAGAGAGAGAGAGAGAGAGAGAGAGAGAGAGAGAGAGAGAGAGAGAGAGAGAGAGAGAGAGAAGCGAGGATCGGAATTCTTAGACGAAAGAAGATGGAAAATCTGAAAGATCGTTTAAAAGCTAAACACGAAACGGCTACAAACGATCGTGAACGGGAACGGGAGCGAATCAATTCATAGGCATCAGAAGAGCAATCCATGAAACGTCCAAAATAACTCGATAGTCTTTCGCGAGAGAAACACGAAAACGGCACGAGAACCCTCGAAACGAGAGAGCCATCTCAATGTTGCTCAGCTGCGAAATAACAGATTCGTACCTGTACTCTTGCTGAGCCGCGTTCAGGACGCTTTCCGCCAGTTGCAGGTACAAATTAAGGTTCTGCGAAATCGCGGGTGCGCCGTACTGCGCGTACAGCTGCAATGCTTGCGATGCGGAGTCGCTCTTCAGTAACTGCGCGGCGCGTCGCGCCACGAAACGATGTAGCACCTCCGGACTCTGCAAGCTTGCGGCTTCAAACAGTTGACTCCATTGACCCTTGCGCGCCATCATCTCGAGAGCCGCATTATCGTCCACCTCAGCCAGTCGCTCCATTTGGCTCTCGTTCGCCATTGCGTCATGATACTTCTCTTCGAGATAGGGCTCGAGGTCGGGCGCGAGTTCGCGAACGATCCGACGTGCACGTTCCCATTCGCCAACCGCCACCAGCGAGCTCACTGCATCCTTCAGCCGATCCGCCTGAAGAAACACCTACGAGACACGAGACCTTGGTAGACTTATTCCTTTGTCGGGTGCTTATCGATCAACTTATCAATTTTAATGAGCTCCAAATAATAACGCATAGTGCTGGAAGTAGTTAATGATTGGATCTCGAGCTGCTTGAATGGCGTTAGTGATGAAGAGAAGCAAACAAGTGTAAAGAAGAAGAATACCTGAGCGGCGAGTGCATGTTCGCCAACAGAGAACAAACGTGCACCCAGATCGCGGCCGACTTCTGTTGCCGTTTCGGGGTCCGCCTGATGCAGGAGAATGTCAGCCGCGCGAATCAAATACGATCGCGGTGCCTGCGGGTTCAGGATCAGAGTATCCAAAGCTGGTCGCACTTCCCCGAGCTCAAGCCATTTGCGCGCTTCCTCCAGCGCGTTCGCCCCGTCAAGTCCTGCGCTCTTCTGGCCCAACTCCCTGCGAAGGGCTGCTTCTTGGCTGGGTAGGTACTCTCGACACACTCGTAACGCCTCGGACCACATTCCAGCCGTCTGAAACAAAGAATTTGATTAGAGAGATGAAATTTACTCGAAATAAAATGCGGCGAGGTGGAAATACACGCTGAAGACTGATGAGATGATTAGCGGTCGGTAGAAGACAGAACCAATAATAAAGGGAAAAGGATAACAACATGAAAAGATAAGCGGTGAATTTAAAAGTTAGTTAGAAGATCAAGGAATCAAGGAAGCATGAAATGGAACTTTTCGGATAGAAATAAAAATTAAAATACGACTAAAACATAATGAGCAGACAATCAAGAAATAATAAAAGATAGAGAAGAGTCTCGATCAATAGAAGTGTTGAGTAAAGAATCAATAAGAAAGATACCAAACTGTAAAATGTTCTTTTGGATGTCGACGATTCGAAAAATACATACATTTTTACGAGAATCAACGGAGGTTATTTTGGAAAGTTATTAGATCGTTAAAAAGTCTTTTCAGACTTCGAGGACCTGAAGGAAATATTTTGATATCTCGACGCGAGTATTTTCTACATAAAGAGAAATGAAACAAAGTTCAAAGCGCGCGAATTCATTTTTGATCACATATACGATGCGACAATCAGGAAGCATCTCCCAATTTATGCTTGAAGAAACTTCACTTTGCTAAAATTGGAAAGTCTCGGAAAAGACCCTTTGTACCACCTACGGCGACCCTTCGAAGGAGAACTAACTTTATAATGTTCTATTATCATCTCCGGCTTATGAGCTCTCAAGAGAAGGGCTTCCGCCGAGGCGTAGTCTTGGCCTTCGGCAGCTTCGGCTGCCCTGGCGATCAGGACTTGCGCCACTGCGTCTTGACTGTGCGACCGCGCGACATCCTCGGCGGACTCCCAGTCGCGGTTGTGGATGTACATCTGCACGGCCTCCATCGCTTTGCCGGCTAGCACAAACTCCTTCTCGGCTTCGGTGAAACGACCTTCATCCTCCAATGCCATAGCGTAGCGATAGTGCACCTCCTTCTTCTGATCCGCAGTGCCGTATTTGGCGATCTCCAGAGCCCATTCAAACAAATTGGCTTCGCACGCAAGTTGCAAGCAGGGCTCCAGGTAGTTGAGTCTCATCAGCAATCGTGCGCCCAGCTCTGGAGCCAGCGTTCGAGCCCACATTAAGGCAACCTGAGGCAAGAGAAATTTATCTAGTGGCAGAGCCGATCAATCAATTATCAAGATCTTTAATGATGTACATGCTATATCTCTACAAGGTATACAGATATCAACCTGCTGTGCTGCTTTCTCTCCTGAAGCCTTCTTAGCTACTCGCAATGCGTCCTCCCACATATTCGCGGATCTATAAGCAGCGACCGCCCCGCGCCAATCACCAGCGCCTAGAATGAGATATGTTTTACGTTATATAAATTCATTATTATTTGTTGAGGAAAGACCAAACGAGAGAATTTTTCGTTCGTTACGTAACCTAATATACTCTACTACAATCGGTTTAAACTTGACACTGACCTAAGAAGTGCTCTTCAGCCTCTCTCGGCTTGCCCGCCGCGTCCAACTCTCTTGCTAAATGCGTATGAGTGGTCTGAAGAAGATCAGGCCGATGCTCAGCGACTAATCGGATCATGTCACCGCGCTGTCCCGTTTTGCGGTACATCGCAATAGCCGCATCGTGATCGCCGATAGCAATATAGAGCGCCTCGGCATGTCGGAGTTCGCCAATCTGCTGTAGATTCTCAGCATGTCTCGCTAGCACCTCGTTAGCCTCGTCGCTCTTCATGTACTCTTGAGCCACCTGGTGCGCGCGAATCCAGTCGCCTGCTTGCACATGAGTCTCCACAGCGCGTCGAGGATTATCCGCGCGAATAAACAGACCTTCCGCCAAGGAACGCTCTCCGATTGATGAGAAGTATTCGCCCAGCTTCTCGCATTGCTGACGGATCTCGGGGTCGTCGTCTTCGATCACCTAAAACAGGATTAATGTACATTTTGAATAATCTCCAACATACGAGTAGAATCCGGATTGTGTCAGGTGACTTTTAAAACTGACATATTAAATTGACTATAAGAGATCACAAGAACAAGTAACCTTACAAAGAAAAATACATTCTGCGGCGTATCAGAGATTCATAACGCTTGTGAATGTTGCACCGCAGGAAAGCCCACCTGTATAATTTGCAAGGCCTTCCTCCACTGTCGCGCATTAATAGCTGCCTGCAACGCCAATACTGTCTCCCCCGCCTCGATGAAATGATTAATGGCTGCATCGTAATGACCACCAGCTGCTAGATGCTTTCCCCAGTCCCTTTCGAGGCCGACTACTAGCGTAGGATCGACCTTACGTGCCAGGTCGAGGGCTCTGGCGAAGACACCTGCTTGAGCGTAGCAGTCGATCGCCTCAGCGCCAGCAGAGGTTTTTTCCAGCAGCTCACCGGCGAGTTCCATGAGATCGGTAGCCTTGAGGCCACTGATGACGTCTTCGACGATCCTCTCGTCCTCCAGCAGCTCGTTGTCGGCGAGAACCAGTCTGGCGGCGCGCCCAGGTCGACGAGCCTCCAGATAAAGCCTGACGGCTCTTCTGGGATTCGTCGTCTCTATAATGGAGGCTGCACGGGCTGCTTGGCCGCTGTCCAGCAGCCAAGCCAGATGACGGTCTCGCAATTCTGAGAGTCCACTCCAATTGCGACTCTGTGCCAGGTTCAGCGCGTCTTCCCAGTGCCAATAGCGCTGGTACATGTCCAACGCTTTGTCCAGTTCGTTTTGTTCCAGGTAAATTGCCTCGGCGGTTTTCAACTCGCCGTTTAACACCGCCAGCCGAGCCCAGCAATCCGGGTTGGCTAGTGGATCGTTACCTGTCTCCGTGGTATATTTTATGCCGATCTTGAAGCGAGTGAGGCAAGTGAGTAAGTCATTACAGGATGAGGAAAATAAAGATCGAAAAATTATTCTAATAATTATTCTAATAATTAGAAAACGGAAAGAGGAGAAATCTAATTGCAAAGATATATCAAATATATTTAGTAATAAAAGGGAGGAATATCAAAATCAAGCATGCACAAGAAGAAAGATGTCGTGAAGAAGAAATCTTGAGATTTTTGACGTCTTTCAAATACCGCGAGGATCTTAGAGAGAAAGAGAGAGAATCACCTCGACAATCCCCTTTAGAAACTTGGCGCAAGCCACGTCTCCCATTGCCGCGTAACACCTCGCAGCAATCATGATCTTTCTCTCATTCATCGCGTTCCTGGCAACGTTCTCCCACATGGTCTCCACCTGCGGACTATCGCCCATGTTCTCTAAGAACAGAACGACTCTACCAAAATCGTTGTCGTGCAACGCGGTGCCGAACTCGATCAATCCTTCGTCTAACTGGTACGCGACTTTAACACCATGCTCCTCTACCATCACAGACGTTCGGCCGTCCTCTCTGACGACATCCACCACATCACCTTTGATAGGTGTCAGCGTGGCCGCTTCTGATGCATCCACATTGTACCAGACAGCCAGGGTCTGCGTCGTTTGGGCAACCACCACGTCGCTGCTCGGCACCCAGGATGCAAAAGATACGCTGGTTGCCAACAGAACTCTGTAACCGTTCAGTAAGACCCCGAAAACGAGAAGAGATTAAACAAGACGTTGGACGACGATAAAGAATGCAGTTATATATTAAATTTCAACGAAGGTATTAAGCCGGTGAAAAGAAGAGGTTCTTCATTAGGTTTAGATAAAATCGCCTATTTGAATCTCTTTTTAACAATTCAGAAAGGTTTCTTCAAGATGAGAGAAAATGCCGAAGCTGATAGTAAGACTATTCGTAAGACTTTAAAATTGTGATTTTCAACTTTATTATTGGACAAGAAGAACTTTCGCACTGACTTGACACTCATATTTAAGTGTTTCACGTCACTACCTTCCGCCCGCATCGTCGCTTAGCCAAAGACGGCTTTTTTTATCCCGCGACAACAATCGGTGACCCGCCTCGCTCAGCTCTAACCAGTCGATGCGAGCGTCATGGACGATCATGCTGATGGTACCACCGGACAAAAGGTCGATCACACGTACGGTTTTCGGGTCTAATAAGTAAGCTAGCTTTTTGTTGTCGCCTGCGCCAGCCGAAGGTCTCTCATTCACGCGTACGCTCACTACGTGCGGGTTCACCGCTTCTGTTCGCACGGAGCCGAGCGCCTCGTTCTGGCCATATTCGACAATCGTCAGCTCGCCGGAGCAGAAGATGAGGCAAACTACCGGGTATTCGAAGAAGAACTTCTCGCTACCATTCGGTCGGTCCTCCCACGGGATTTCGCTGATCAACCCTAGCTCGATGTCGCCGATCAGCAAGGTGCGCGCCGTGCGAGCTACCACGTTGTTATCTGTACGACCTAGAATACGCACATCGTCGATCTCGAGACCTGTCTGCGACCTGACGACAATGGAGCGATGCGAAGAGTCGTTCAGAGGTCGGATCACCACTTGGCTCGGACCCACGTAAGCCACTTCGTGGCTGCCGCGCACTACCGTGCGTCTGAAAAAGATGAGAGTTTAACGAATCCTGAAGAATTCTGAATATCCAAACATGCGGGTATTTATCTGGATAGTTAATTGTATGATCTCATAATTACGAAAAGTCGAATTAAACGAGAAACTTGAATTGAGAATCCAAACTAGGCCTCCTGCTTGATGTTTAGAAGTAAAAGCCAAGTAGAAATTTCGGTTCAAATGGAAAATCGCTAGCTTAGTTTGAGGAATTAAGACTTAGCTTCCTTCAAACGACTATTGTTCTCGTCTTCGTCGATAGTTGCTGAGAATAATAACCTCAGGATAGTCTCAAACTGCTCGACGCCTCCGCACAGTCCGCCAATCACCAACTTCGAGCCATCTCGCCTCCAAGCGAGCGCCGTAATTGTGTAGAAGTTCGGCAAGGCTCTGACGTTGGTCTCCTCCCAAATACCTCGCCGTGGCGTCCAATCGAGAACGCGCACTTTGTCATAAGAGCCCACGGCAATGCTCTGACCGCTAGGACTGCAGCAAGCCACGGTGATCTCTCGTTCTTGGGGATCGCGACTGAAGTCGAAGTTCTTCACCGGCTTGCCATATGGATCATACAAGGTCAGTCGCTTATCGCAGCCACCGGCCAAAATATGCGACTGCGGCCACGCCAAGGCATAAGCGGGTACTCCGTGGACGCATACGCGTCCTGACGGCTCCGCGCCGCCGTCCTCGGCGATGTAATAGCGGATGATGCTCCCGTCCGCGTGGCTCGACAGGAAGCCGCTGCCACGGACACTGAAAGCCACAGGAGACATCGTGACCAGGGATCTCAATGAATGAGACTGTTATGTAGATGTTTGCATGATTAAAATTATGGGTAATTATATTACAGGTAATTAGTTATGAGTAATTATTTTCAACGGGATAATGATGATAATGATTAAATAATTGTTCTCACGATCATCATGATCGTGCGATTATACGCGATGTTCATGTGGCATAATGATTCAAAGTTTTTGGGACACACAAGGAAAACTTGAAATGTTAATTGATAAACTTTAATTTACTTGCTAGCCAAAGCTATCGTCATAGCATCAGAGGTATAAAGAGTCTGAGCCTTTTGTGACTTCACCAGAGCAGCGCGGACCTTCCCATCTGCCAACCCGATAATGATGGGACCTTCTGTAGGCCAGATCAAACAAGTCACTGCAGCGCTCTGTCGGAATTTGTTGCAGATCACTTTTTTGTCACCCCTGAAGAGACGATCAGTGTTAAAGATTAGATAATTTGTGTCAGTTTGTTAATTTTGTTTGCATTCCAATATTCACTGCCAGTACTGAAAATATATACTTTATGTCACATATATTATAGATTTTCAGTACTGGCAGTAAATATCGGAACGCAGCCTTAATCCTTCTGGAGAGTTGCTGAAGAGAATGAAACACCAATAAACTTACCAGTCTTCTCCTATTTTATATACATATACGATACAATCAGTCTGACCGACTGCAATCTTTGTAGACTCTGGAGAGAAAGCTATACCTTTCACCACATAGCTTTTTTTGCCAAACTAAATAAATAATATATTGCACAGTTAGTGTATCAATTCTATTGTAATTTATTAATTCAATGTAATGTAATCAATTCTATATAATGTATTAAATTTTTTAAGTTTAATTAAGAACTAAAAATTCTATATTTTTACTGAAACTTCTATATATTAAATAAGCACAACTGAATAGAATTGTTATAGTAATAAACAGAGAACAATTATATACCTTGGGATCAACAGGCTTAGTGGAAAATCTGTCTCGTTTCACGCCATTTTCATCGAAAAGGTAGATGGAACGATCCGAGGATGCAACAGCTAATTTCAAATTATTTGGTGACCATGCTATGCTAATTACTTTATTCTCCAGTTCCTAATATATGTAAGTCATATATGTATATATATATAAGTAAATAAATATAAGTAAATAAAGTAAGTAAATAATATATATGTCATATATATATATATAATTAAATAAATACACGAAACAATTACTCAGTAAATAATTATTGTATAAAAATTTATGTAAAAATTTATTTAACAGATATATAATGTCATAAAATCATGGAGGAGATACGAAAACCGAGAAATTTCCAGCTTGTAATATGTATTTTACTCACTTGTGCCGACATAACAGTGCCCAAATATTTAAGTAGCATGTTGAATTATTTACAATATTATTCCCGCGATTATGTTAATATTATTTACAGACGCCAATATGCAGCATTAGTACGGAAACAAAGTATGCATCATACAGCTGACAATGTGTACTCATCGGTTGCTTAGCGACTAAACTCCCACTATGCTCACTAAGTTCGCTTACATTGATTTTATATTTTATCAAAAGTTAATATATTTATTAGAAAAGAAATATGTACATCTATAATATATTATATAAATATATATCTTTAGTTTATACAAAAAAGCGAAATATATGTATTACATATTAAAGAGAAGCAAAATGCGCAGATGTAAAATATATTCATGTAACTTAAAAATTTAATAATATATTGTAGTAATAAAGATAAAAAATATAAAAATAAAACTGACAAATACAAGGAAATAAAAAATTATTTTAATTATAGTATATATTAGTTTAGTACATACATGTATGTTTTTCTTTAAAAAAGAAGTACTTAAATATAATTTGAAATTAGTTTGCTATTGAGACTGACAGATGCCGTTAGCTGTATGACAGATATCGGGTGCTTTCCAGCAACGTACACAAGTGACACTGTGTAACACAGTGTCCGACTCAGTGCTTTCCAACTATGACACAAGTCGACACAATTGGACACAGCTAAAATGCTGTGTTCGACTGTGTTGTCACTCCATGAATACTAACATTTTTAAATCTGATACCATTTATTTTTCTACGGAGTGGTAATTCTGATAGGAGGTAAACATTTTTAAGGTTATATTGAGATGTAAAGGACATGAGGATACACCTACAACTAAGAAGAAAAGTGAGGAGATATATTAGAACCATGGAAAGTATTTAGTACTTTTTTATTATTTGATTACTCAGGTAGCAAAATAATATCTAAAGATGTCTAAAGACATTTTAATGAAGTATTATTGACGTCTTTAGACGCCAATAGATTTTTAATTGCGTTATAAAATATAACATTTATATTGCAAGATGTAAAAATATATGTGTATTAACATTTTTAGACATTAAATAAATATAAAAGCCTTAGCATGAGGATGGTTAGCAAATTATTTATTGTATTATATGATACATTTATTTTAATAACAAATAACCTAGGCTTGCTGCCTGGGTATAATATAATAAAATAAATAAAACCAATATAATAATCAGTGTATATTGTTTATTCCTGGTCAAATATTTCCCTCAATAATTGCATCCTTCGATCTACTTGATGTCCAAAATTAATATTTTCATTTACATTATCATAAATATTATCATTCAGTTCCTCCATTTCGACATCATCATAATCGACATTATCATCGTCATAATTCAAACATAAATTATGTAAGATACATGCAGCTACAATTGTATTTGTAATAAACGGCATTTCACGGTATTCCGAAAAAAATTTTATTCGTCGAAAACGTCCTTTCAGATAACCAAATGCTTTTTCTACAGCCATACGCGTTGAAGAAAGTATGAAATTAAATTCGGTCTAAAGAGGAGTAAGATGACCGTTATCACAAAAAGGAGGAACAAGCCATAAAGACGGATATGCAGAGTCTCCTATTATAAATTTTTCATCTGGAAAAATTACTTCTCTATGTTCATTAACTGAATTGTATAATGCAGATTTTCTCAAGACTCGTGCATCATGGAGAGAACCTGGCTGACCACAGTATATGTTAGTGAATTTCATATCCGCATCTACAACAGCTTGTAGGCTTACAGAAAAGTATTTTTTCCGATTACAATAATCTCTTGCATTCTCCACATTAGGTTTCTCTATTTTAATTTGAGTGCAGTCAATAGCCCCCATTATATTTGGAATGCCTCTTTTAGCATAAAACTAATGATAAACATATGCGACGTGTTGTCCTTCGGGCCATTTAATAACGTCGTCTAATTTTATCAATATCCAAGCTGTCACTCGGCGAATTACTCGAAAGACAGATGAAATTGAAACGTCAAATCTATCTGATATTGTTCGTAGAGGTTCTGTATTTGCCAAGTGCCACAAAAATATAAGAAAGCTGAGTTTCACTTCAATTGGTCTCACTCCAAACGAATGAGAAGGAATAAATCCACTTTCATGCAATTCATCTAGAATATATAAAGAATTATACGTTTTAAATATTATAAAATCATGTTTAAAAATATAAATTATTTGGTATTTAAAATGAATATTACCTATTAATCGAATTGCTAAATTACGCTTGATTCGCAAGTGCTCTTTAAATTCTAAATCTGTCCAACTATCCACAACATGAAGATAATCTTCAACTCGATGTCTTTTACACCCACTGATTAAATATTTCATTAAAGGAAACAACAATAAATAACCATCGTTTTCTTCACTACTGAAAGATGTATCATCAATTGAAAGACTACTATTGTTCCAGTCTATTTCACTGTTGCTTGAGTCTTCTGTGTTTGTACTGGTGTTTATCATACTCTCCAGTACAAGATTAACAACTATCTTTTCCTTCCCATTCATCTATATTAAAATTACTTAATTAATTAATAAAACTATTAATTTTTTTAATAATAAATAAAATTAAATAAAGTGAAAAGATAAAATAAAACATGCTATATTTAATTAATATTAAAAATAGTATTATAAAAAATATATTTATTTAATTGATTACTTTTCCATAACAATTTAATGTACATAATTTAATAAGATTTTTTTAATCATTCTCTTCTATATATTTGATAAGTAAGCTAATTTATAAGAAAATTTTGTTAAAAAACACTAACCTTTATATAACTTATAAGAAAGTATCTTGTAACGATTTAGATTATTATTTTAAATTATTGACATATGTCTGTTTGCATTGCAAACTAATAACAAGAAAGTAACTGCCCTGCACTCTGACGGTGAAAGAAAAAAGCTAAGCAGCTACAAGTCCCAGCTACAAGTCGACACTGTGTAACACTGTGTCACACAGTGTATGACTGTGTTCCGTTGCTGGAAAACACCCATCATGTTAGATTTGTTCTTTCTTGCTGAACTAGTTTACACTTTCGGAACTTAAAATTAAATAGATTTATTTGAGACTTGATGAGGGGGAGAGAGAGAAAAAATGAGTCAGTGCAATGTAGTGCAAGAAAAATAGGGACAAACGGGACAGCGACGCGATTCTTTAACTCGTTATTGGAGTTAACGACAGTTTCGTTATCGTTGCGCAGCTTTTCTACGGTATACAAAAGCTGCGCAACAATAACAAAAGTGTCGTTAACTCCAATAACGAGTTAAAGAATCGTGCCGCAGCAGTACCGCGATTCTTTAACTCGTTATTGGAGTTAACGTGGAGGAAATTGTCTATGAAAAAAATAGAATACAATTAATAGTAACAGTGTCAGATCCAAAATAGATTTCTTTTATTCATTACGTCTGCAGTCGATTTATTACATAGTTTCCTCTTTTTTTTCTCCATGTCACTCGATGTTGGCGGCTGTGGATCATCCATTCTTCTTGTTCATTTTTTTTCACAGAACTAGTCACAAAACTTTCACAACACTCACTGCACTACATTACACTTCTGTCGCACAATACGCGAGAAGAGGGCCCTTTATACACACCTAACTTACATTTTAGATACATCTGTGGCGCAGCTGTTTTCTAGCTCGACGTCAGCTTGCGCATGCACACGGAAGCTTCCGCGTGAGAGAAAATCTTGCCAGAGCGCGTCACTGGCATGATAAATAGATTATTTATTGATTTGTTTTTATTATTTTATTATTATTTAATTGTTTTTCTTATTTATGACACCATCTCCTCATGCACAATTCAGTATTACGAATTTTCAAACGGTGTGTGTGCATTAAGTTAAAGCATTTCATACGTTTTATCTAAATTATTAGGCTAATTCTACATGATCTTTTAATTCATTGACATGTGAAAACAAATATTGTATAAGCAATATATTTTTATAATAATAGTAATATATAAAATATATTAAAATAATTATATGTTACTGATAAGAAGTAATTATAAGTACAAGTTGGAGTAAGTTAATTATTTACATTAGTTTCAAATATTATTTGACACTTATGTAAATATACAAAATTTACTATAAATAATATGTAATGTATACAATAATTGTAATGGTCAACATTATTAATTATATTTTATGAACAATAATAGAACGTCTTGTTCTAGAATATTTTACATCAGTAAAGTTGACTGTTTATTGATTTATCTATTTGTTTATATGTGTGTATGTATATATATGTATATATATGTATATACATCTTTTTTCAGGTTTCATGAACCAAAGTTACTAAACACTGCAGTTGAAGCAAAGGTTCGCCACATAGATTTATTGGTTGCTAGGAATAAAGCTCAAATAGCAATGTTGGATGACACGAAGTTAAGGGATTTGGATATTCCTCTGCAACAAGAAATTAATATGTTATCCTGGCTATATACCGTAACTCCTGCATTTCCAGTGAATGGCTCCAAGGTAAAAGTCAAATATGCAAGAACCTAATAGTTGCATATATTATTGCATATATTTTGTTTTAACTAAACTGATTTTATCTTTTCAGATCACTATAATTCACAAACCTCAAATATTTTACAACACTCTACTAGAAAAATGTAAAAATGCCAAGAAAAGAATCACTCTGGCTTCGCTGTATTTGGGCACTGGTGCACTAGAGATTGAATTAGTAAATATTTTTCTCAACACATTTATGAGTAAAAATTTTATAGAGAAATTGTTCTTAAATAAGAACACTTAAATACTTTGAAGATTGAATTAGTAACTATAATAGTTAAGAAAATTATAAAAGAGAAAGAGAAGATATATTCTGACTAACTAAACTAGTTTTGTCGATTAACAAAATTGTTTTTCTTCATTCAGGTGAACACAATACAGCAAGCGATGAGCAGGAATGGTAGCAACGTGCAAGTTCGGATCTTGCTGGATTATATGAGGGGTTCTCGAGGCAAGCAGAATTCCCGAAAGATGCTGGAGCCTTTACTAAAGGGCGAATACAGTGATTATTGCAAAGTTTTCCTTTATCACACGCCGAAATTGCGCGGCGTCATGAAAGCAGCGATTCCTGATCGTTTCAATGAACTTATCGGTCTGCAGCATATGAAACTGTATATGATCGACGACGATCTTATTATTAGCGGGTAGATCGATACTTATTATCGCGATTGGTGTACATTTGTGCTTTTCTATTATGTGTTATTTTCATATAATGATTTACATAAATCTTTTTATTATATAGAGCGAATCTTAGCAACGATTACTTCACAAATCGGCAGGATCGATACTTCGTCATCGAAGATTGTGGGGACTTATGTGACTTTTATCATAAATTGGTCGAGAAAGTGGCGGAATTTAGTTTCTTGTTGCAACCAGATGGCAATATGAGTTTAAGTCTCGCTCCAAACTGTCATCCTTATAAAGGATCCCGGAAAATCTTCACCAAAGAAGCCGCGTCTAAAATACAAACGCTTTTTCAGAATGAGATAGAGAAGCGTGCTAATCACAACAAAAATGGTATGAATCCAATTGTGTATAATTTTGTGCTCCACATCAGATATTCAAATTGTTTGACCAAATGGAAACGAACATACGAGGCACGTTGAAGATGGTCCATTGATCGATTTAATTTTCGTATGTTGTTTATCTTATGTTATTTACTTATGTTGCAGACGCAGACACGTGGATATTTCCATTAGTGCAAATGGGTCAGCTAAATATCTGTCACGACAGCGAGGTAACGTTGAAGCTCCTTCAGACTGCTCCAGCTGGTGCTACGCTCAAGCTGGCGACTGGTTATTTCAACTTGACCTCTGACTACAGCCAGGCTGTGCTTAGAGATTGCCAGGCAACGTGTCATCTTTTAACAGCGCATCCCACTGCCAATGGTTTCTTCAGTACGTTGTTTGCATACCATTTGTTGCACCATTAACGTAAACTGTTTTCAAAGTTTTAAATATTCGCATATTAATTCAGTAAACTAACTGTACTGCAATTTCAGTAAGCTAACAGTACTGCGATTCAGTAAACTAACAGTAAACTGCGATTTCTCTCCAATATAAATTACTTACTCGTAGATAATTAGAAAACATTTCATTTAGATTTGATAACTTGGCTTCGAATTAAAGTTTAAAGACTCTTTAATGAATAACTAACGGTATCATTTTCGTTTCGATGTTTATATTATATTCTATATTTTTATGGTGATAATGTTATATTTCCTATACTTTTAGTAATTTATAATTACGTTTCCCTTTCAGACGCTAAAGGAATCGCCGGGGGAATTCCAGCGGCGTACACCAGAATAGAAAAGTCTTTCTATGATCTCTGCGAGAGGATGGATCAACAGAGGAGAGTAACATTATGGGAGTTTGTAAAACCGGGTTGGACGTATCATGCGAAGGGTCTCTGGTACACCTTGCCGGGTCAACAACGACCTTCGTTAACCCTCGTAGGCTCACCGAACTTTGGTAAGAATAAATTTTCATTATATATATTACTTTCATATATCAAAGTATGTGTATTTCAGGCTATAGATCAGTGAATAGAGACTTGGAAACGCAAGTCGCCATAGTGACAAGAAATGAGAAGCTGCAAGACGCGCTATACAAGGAACAGGCGCGATTGTTCTTTTGTGCCAAACCCGTGACGAAAAAGACTTTTTCCCAGCAAGACAGAATACCGCCGGCCTGGGTGTGCGCGATCGTACTCTTTTTCCGCTACTACTTCTGAAGTTAAAACATCTTCGCAAGAACTTAATGTTTTAAATCTAATTCCAATTATGTGCTCCCTAATAAAATTTGGTGCAATAGAGCTTCTCATGATTGATCTACGCGCTTTAAATTTCTCGGATAGTTTATATTACAATCTAAAATTTGATTTCTACAGTCTTATATTCTATTTACAAATTCTATTACACATTCACTGTACAAGACGCGAGGGAACTTTTAGGTCGTAGGATTAAAAGAAGATTCAATCTTTTTCTGTTGTGGAATTGCATAAATTTGATATATATAAATTTTATGTATACATTCCATAAATTAATTATCTCGCATGAGTGATAAATTAATACTATACTCCGGGAGGTGTAGCCGATGGACATAATTGGTGGCACTATTACTTCTTTGTGAGCTATCCGATAAGGGATGTGGTAAAATTTAACATAGTTATGGTGGCGGCGTTTCTTGCGTAGCGCCGGACACGCGGAAGCAGTTTTAACACGGATATTATAATGGTAATAATACAGTAACGATTGTCCGTTATCACTCATGGTTCACAAAACTGGGACAATTGCAACGATTATTCAATAATCGCTGCAACTATCGACGACGGGCACGATCACGATACTGCACAGATGGAAACCAGCCGATATTTTGCACTTCGAGATTTCCAAGATCGACAAACGCACAGTAGTTAACGACAATTACAGAAGAAAATTTATTTTTCGTCAATGACAAACGTTTCCTCTTTAACGAAAAACTCCACAACCTCTTCCTCCACGTTCTTCGAATCAGAATCTAACTCATCGGTGTCAATATCTGAAAATACGCGTATATTATTAATTTTCACCTCAGATTTTATTTTATAAGAATTTAAGCAAAATATTTTAATTCTTAATAAAATTGTTTTGTTTCGTATCAGATTGTCTTGTAGTATCTTATTATATATGGCCTTCTTAATGATAGAACAAACAATGATTTGGTCTATATAACCAATGTGATGTGTTCATGAATCATGACATATAGATAATATAATGTATATAATATAAACTTACTGCAACGTAATTCAAGACGACGTTTCTTTTGATTATTCCATTCGTCAATACGTTTTGTGCGATACTCCTCGAAGGCTTTCATCAATGTGCAACGCTTTTCGATTAGTTCCTGTAAAATTATTTCAATCAGCCATCAGAGAATCACTATTTAGATATGCGATAGCTTTAGAAATAATTTATAATCACAAGAATAAAAACAAAATAAAACAAGAATAAAAACAAAAATTCACGAATCATTTTAGTAATGGATATCACCATCAAGGAATAATTATTTTATATTGATAGCGTACTGAAGACATATTTAATATTAATTAAAAAGTACCTTCGAAGCACGCGTCAATCGCATGCGGTCCTTGCTCTCAAACTGCGCCGAGTACTTCTTCAAGTTCTTTTTAATCTCTTTAATCTGCTCTGCGGTTAACAGAGTCGGCGGTCTCGGCCGCCACAATAATTGATTGAATGCATTTAAGTTGACCCTCTTCAGTATACGACCCTGGAAGGTCCAGATCCAGTAGCCATTATCGACGTTGGTTTTCCAGCTGGATACCGCTGTGACGACGTATCTGAAATAAAAAAAAAAAAAAAACAAAACTTATGTAACAATTAGTCACTTTAATTTTATAATTGCATGTAATAAAAAAAGTAATTATGATTTAAGTAAACTAAAAATATAATGTAAGCAACAATTAGTTTAAATTTTAATTAAAGTTAATGCTATAAAAGAAAATATGCTATGATGATTTGAGAAGAAAGAATAGATTTACCTGCCGGTGGGATCCCACTCCACATCAGAGGTTTGATAGTGATCGGTCAAATTCATTATAGTAAAGTCGTTGGTGTCAATAAATTCCAGAGCACCGGCCATCGTCGTCAAACCAGCCAGAACGATGAATTGGCCCGAAGGTGACCAGAATAGATGATTGCAAGCTTTCTTCTCTAATCTCTCTGTTAATGTATAAAAAGAATGTCAAGAAAATTAACTTATAATATTAAACTGCAGCAGCAAAAGGTGATAATATTTCTCTCTCGCTCTTCATATTTCAAAATTTTTATATATTCATGAGTTTTATGTATAGTATAGAAGAGTGAAATTGTTCTCAAGATTTTCAATTTTCCCGATTAGTTTAGATAGTGCAGGTTTTAGAGCAGGTTATTCCAACTCCTTAGTAAGTTAACTGATAGTAAAATCATATGTCTGTCTTCGTTTCAATTGAAGGAAAAAAAAAACATATGATTTAACATATCAGTTAACTTACCAAGAAGTTGGAACAACCGGCCCATAGAGTTACTTACTGAGAAGAGCAGGCTGATGACCGTATCGCACTTCATAGAAGCTAACATTCACACTGGGTAACTCCCCGTGAATAATAGCAAACTTGCTGCCGACCGGCTCCCATGCGAAAGCATGAATTGATTCTTTTATCTCCACACTATCCACAGGAATCTGCTTCTCCCTCATGTGGAAGATCTCAAAGTTGTACGACATACCCTGTAATAAGAAATATGAACAATTATAAATAATAGACATTAAAATCTTTTCTTTGCTCCCGAGAATATGAAATTTACGACACATTATTTAATATTGATACCTCTCCAATTCAAGATGTTAAACAAATCGATTATTTACCGTGTATTTTTGTTCAGTTTTCTCCTTGCGCTTAGCGAAACGGTCGACCTTGACACACAAATAGTCACCGGACTTTTGCCAAAAAATCTTGCAGTCAGCCACGTTGAACAGATTTTTATTTCGTATCTCATTGCGACTGAAAGTTAAAGAATAGCATCACAGTAAGTAATTTTTTTCATTTTTTCAGGTGACTTTGAAAGTAACTTATGATTTCAGGAACTCACTTGGGAATTTCGAGCAGAGTTACTCTTGCCGGGACGTCTTTGTCCTCCGGCACCCAATAAGCGAGCACGTTATCAGTTGGGGACCAACTGAAGTCTCTAATACCTGGGATCTTGATACTCTTTTTATCCAAAAGACCAAACGACTGGAAAAATAATGCAACAGTAACCATAAATAACTATAAAATTAGAATTTTATAATAAAAATAATTAACATTGATACAGATTATCTAGTGCATACATGAATAATGAAAATATGTAGTGTGAAATACGTTTGGAAACCTGCTTAAATATAAATTGACAAAAAATATTTACCGGGGTCTCATAGACACTAAGAACGTCTTCTCCCATCCGTGCTAAATACTTGTCATCGTGCGACCAACGGAAGATTGGCCAGACGGAAGATCCATCGGGGAAGAAAGACCGCTTCTCTTGACCTGACAAGATGTCCCATATCACCAAGCGCTTCTGATCCGAACTCAAATCAGTGCGCGGAGTGTAAGTGACAAGGTAACGTTCGCCGGGTGAAAAATCTATACATTCGACACCTCGCTGACTAAATCTAGCCTGTTGGGTAAACTGTGGGCCACCCCACAGAGCAACTCCTAGC
This sequence comes from Harpegnathos saltator, assembly GCF_003227715.2. NCBI lineage: Eukaryota > Metazoa > Arthropoda > Insecta > Hymenoptera > Formicidae > Harpegnathos > Harpegnathos saltator. The sequence goes on along the minus strand of NW_020229950.1, from coordinate 342,215 downwards.
TTGTGGAATGTGGATAAATAAGTGCCAAGCGGCGACCACTTTACATATGTTTCCGTCCAACGCTGAAAATTTAATTACCTTTTTAAAGATTTTATTACCGTTACTAAATTATATGTAATCTTAAAGCCACGATCGATTTTTGAAACAGATTACATATTGTGAAATCCATCTTATTCAAAATAAAATTGATTTCAGAAACAGAACACACTACTTACGTTACGTTCTTCGAGTAAAGTGGGTTCGGGTGCAGAGTTCTGCCAAATTTGTACAGATACACCAGCCCCATTGCCACAGAGGACACAGAATTGATCATAAGCATCCGGTTCCAACAGATGATAATGCAAGTCACTAGCAGCCTTGAAAGGCTGAGGCTTTGGAGGCTCCCAATTCTCAGGAATGTCTTCAAACTTCTTAAAGTCCGTGAACAGATTGACCTTGAAGGTGTGGTATTTGTCGATCTTATAATTATTGGTGGACTTAGCTGCCGCAAGTGCATTCAAAGGATTATTATATTCCAAGAAAATATATCTGTGGAGAATTAAATATATGTGAACAATAAGAAAATTAATGAGATAAGAAGAGAAAGAAAAATATTCTGTAGAATATTTTATTATTTTATCAAAAAATAAAATTATTTAAAAAATATTTTGCAGAATTTAAATTCTTTTAATTTAAACTTACCCTTTGGTAACATCATTCTCATTCTTTGGATAGTACTGATTAACTATTGTACCAAATTTTCCCAATACTTTGTTGATGACAGATTGTAGCTTCTCCAACTTATCAGGATCTACCTGAGGTACACCATCGACAACAATCACAGATTCTACCCCATCAGTTTCCGAGGGTTTCTGCTTCAAGATATCACCCAAAAGTTCTGCAAGTATACAGTATAAATATAATATTGTTATTTAAATATTATCTAATTATATATTTCAAAGCTATCCAGTTATCTTATTATTTAAGAATTGTTTGAAAAGATAAAAATAAGAGATAAACTTGAAAAACAGAGGGATCCTTTTTCTATTAAGTGCTTCAAAATATTTTTTCTCCTCGTGTATATCTAATTTAATGTTATGTAGTCATATTTTATTATTTTGACATTTCTATTGTTTTACAAACTTAGGCCAAAATTGAAACAAGATCAAAACTCTGACGATTTCGCACAGTTATAATATGTAATAAATATAAATCATACTTGCATGAATTAAATATAAGTAAAAAAATCGCCATAATGTCCAGATATTTATAGGTTAAGTCACGTTGACAATTTTGTATATCTGATGACCGATGACACCACTAATAGCCTTTGATAATTAGAAGCATCTTAAAATTGGTCACAAACTATTCAGGATTACTGGATCAGTAATGAGCAATCTTTAAAGACAATAGTCACACGTGGTATATGTGGTATGTGAGGTGTGCCATGCTTGCAGCGAGGTGGTGAACGACAGATGAGTATCTGGGTTGGGGAATAAGGAAAAAGTAAAGAGAAGCTTACCCTCGTCGGTGATATCATCGACGAATCCTTCGGGGTCACTGAAGTTAGGCTCCTCGTCGTCGTTCATCGGATCGTCGTTACCTTTCGCAGCGTCTTCGTTCTGTGCCGTTTTCTCGGCCTGCGTTTTTTTCGCCATCTTGGAAACCTCTATGCACGCTGTCGTGCTGTATCCGTGCCGCGCCGTAACGGAAATGGTAATAGGTCGCAATCACGGCGAATCACTTGTTCACGCGCATGCGCGCGTATATCATAAGGGCAAGAGCACAAGCTTTTGCATAACACATAATACATAACGCATAAGAGAATAAACTAATTAGTTTTCTTCATTTCCCTCCTCAGCAGCGCGATTCTTTAACTCATTATTGGAGTTAACGACACTTTCGTTATCGTTGCCCAGCTTTTCTACGGTATACAAAAGCTGCGCAACAATAACGAAAGTGTCGTTAACTCCAATAACGAGTTAAAGAATCGCGCCGCTGTGGTGCGATTCTGTAACTCGTTAGTGTATGTCTACAACCTCGCTTTAAGAAAATATTTTATCTTTAAAGCCAGCGGCACACGGTGCTTGTTTTCGTGCTGGATTGCTTGCTGGATGAAAATATTGCGTTGTGATTGGTACATTTCCGAAGATGGATGGAAATGCACCAATCAGAACGCAGTATTTTCATCCAGCAAGCAATCCAGCACGAAAACAAGCACCGTGTGCCGCTGGCTCAAGCCGTAAGCTTTAAGCTGTAAGCTGAAAACTGTTAAATAAACCTTAAGGTGCCAATACATGGGAGCGTCGAGCGTCGAGCGTCGAGCGTCGAGCGTCAAAGCGTCCAACCAATCAGTTTTTCATTTCTTATTTCACGGATAAAAACAAGGAACTTTGATTGGTTGGACGCTTTGACGCTCGACGCTCGACGCTCCCATGTATTGACACCTTTAAAGACGGTAATTCACAATATAAAACGTAAGGCGTAAAACGTGACGTATATCAGCCAATGAGAGAAGGGTTATTCGGACTTGGTGGTTGGTGATAATGACCCATATTCAGAACGTGCTTATAACTATGTTAGCGCGTTGTTAACCAATGAAACCAATGGAAAGCCACGCAATATGCCTTCTGATTGGTTAACAGCGCACTAATATAGTTATAAGCACGTTCTGAATATGGGTCATTCGTTTGTAAACACGCAGTTTCTTTACTTTCTACATAATCAAGATGGATTTACGTCAAGCTCTCCTGCTAACAACGGTGTTGTGTTCGTGGAATGTGCATCTTTTACAAATATATGGAGTACAAAATCGAAGGTTATATCGGCGAGCGAGGTTATATTCACGATCGACGGTGTATTCTTTTTGACACGACAAAACGTCCTCTTCGCTTATTGACTGAAAATTATATGTCGACTTTAAGCTCTACGCTTTAGGCCGTAGGAATTGAGTTTTGCGCAATTCGCTTAGATCTAACGGCTAAAGCTTAAATACTACGCGAATGTCTAAAGGCTCGTCTACATTAGCTGTAAGAGTAAGGCTGTAAGGTTGCAAGACACGAAATGAAATATTTTCATTCGCTGACAGCTTACGTTACAGCCTTACAGCCTTACTCTTACAGCTATTGTAGACGAGCCTTTAGAGACGAAAATGACGTCATTTAACACTTACGGCTTGGAGCTCATATCCTCTTAAAGCAAGGCTGTAGACATACACTTCGCACACAAGAATCGCACCACAGGCCCTTATTCTAGTGCTGTACTGAAACTGCATTACTGCACTAGTTCAGAACTAGAACTGACGAGTACGAAATATTTCTTGAACTTTTCAAACACAAAGTTCAGCTGGAAAGAACAAATCCTGTTATTCATTATTCAAGGAAGTAAAGCAATAAATCTGTTCATTGATCTGTTCTTTTTCAAAAAAATTAGTATATACTTTCAAAACTCGAAAAAGAACAAGTAGACAGTCGAGACTTGATGGAAAAGTGAGGAAAAGGAAATTGGTGCAAAGCAATCTAGGAAATTCAGGGAAAAACAGCCTGCATTCATGCATTTGAACTGAATTTCTCAAAAAGTTTATTTTCTCAAAAAGTGTGCACTGAAGCCATTGAGCTCTATGAGAGAGAGAGAGAGAGAGAGAGAGAGAGAGAGAGAGAGATATATATATATACAGGGTGTTATAAAAGTCCCGGAAGAGGAGAATAACTCGAAAAATATGAGTCCTACAAAAAATGCGAAGTACTGGGTTTTTATGATTTTTTCCTGGCTATCTGACGGTGACCTTGGATTTGACCTTGACAGTGACATTGAAGGTCATTTCAAGATTAGGTCAAGTTTTTTTAAATGGGACCCCATACTTTTGACCCCAGAAATTAAAAGAGCGGAAAATTTTACGTTCGGATATGACCTTGGACACTGCCAAATTTGACTTCTGAAGGTCACATAAAGGTCTAAGCTTGTTTTAGGCTGAAAACGCGAATATCTTCGAAAATGCACCTGCTAGGGAGCAATGTTACGCATAAGAATAAGAATGTAGAGGTCAACGAGGGACATTCAGCCGTGACCTTGCCTTTATTCTCAAGGTCATGAGTTAAGATTATTATTAAGGTCAAACCGGACTTTTTTAGGACTGAAAATCCATACTTTTGACCTAAAAGTGTCAAGATTGAAAAATTTTACGTTCGGATATGACGTTTTCAACCTTGACCTGTCAAACACACTGTCAAACGGTGAACGGGGAACATTTTGAACATCTCTTGTAATCTCAGGTCGAGTTACAAGATGCTTTGCCTTCGGTGGCCGGGACTAGCTGAATCTTGTCCTCAGTGGTCGGGTTTGAGACACCTTGCCTTCAGTGGTCGGGTTTGAGACACCTTGCCTTCAGTGATCGGGTTTGAGACACCTTGTCTTCAGTGGTCGGGTTCCGAGACGCTTTACTTTCAGTAGACTTCACGATCAGTGAAGTAACGTAAAACGCATAATTTTGAGAACAAGGTCAAGGTTGAAAACGTCACATCCGAACGTAAAATTTTTCAATCTTGACACTTTTAGGTCAAAAGTATGGATTTTCAGTCTTAAAAAGTCCGGTTTGACCTTAATAATAATCTTAACTCATGAGCTTGAGAATAAAGGCAAGGTCACCGCTGAACGTTCCTCGTTGACCTCTACATTATTATTCTTATCCGTAACATTGCTCCCTAGCAGGGAGCTGGGAGGGAGGAGTGCATTTTCGAAGATACTCGCGTTTTCAGCCTAAAACAAGCTTAGACCTTTATGTGACCTTCAGAGGTCAAATTTGGCAGTGTTCAAGGTCATATCCGAACGTAAAATTTTCCGCTCTTTTCAGTTCTGGAGTCAAAAGTATGGAGTCCTATTTAAAAAAATTGACCTGACCTTGAAATGACCTTCAAGGTCATTGTCAATGTCAAATCCACGGTGACGTCCAAGGTCACCGTCAGATAGCCAGGGAAAAATCATAAAAACCCAGTACTTCACATTTTTTCTAGGACTCATATTTTTCGAGTTATTCTGCTCTTCTGGGACTTTTATAATACCCTGTGTATGTGTGTGTGTATATATGTACACACCACGCGCGCACGCGCACACACATACACACACGCACGCACACGCACATGCACACACAGCTCAATGACTGAAGCATTTTTTATAGTAAGTTAAAATATACTTAAGCATCGTTTTTTTATTGCAATAAAGCGGGAATTCAATGCATTAGTTTCACAGTCAATAATTTGTACATAGCATCTGAAAATAAACTTAAGATGGTTTTAAAAGATCTCATTGTGAATAAATTAAATAATTAAAAATTATGGAAATAGGTGGTTTTCCATAGATTTTGCAGAAAAAAAATTTTATCACATTATACATTTTATTATATATATTTACAATTTAAAACTTTGGTTTTACTATTGAGGGAACAATACATTTTAAATGTGAACCTGTATAAGATCATAAATATAATGCTGAGATCACTTGTATATGCGTGTGTGTATATAGGAATACGTAGATATATAGTCTCTTCTTTTTTTCAAAGACTTCCTAAGTAAATTGCAACAAATTGGAGTAAAGAAAAGTATATTTATCTCATTCTAACTTATATTGTACAAGTTTGTATAAAATCAGAAAGTTTTTTAAAAAAGAATTTATTACAAATTTATATTTGTGTATATATATACAAGGGCAGTCTGAAAAATTCTCGGCCTAACAATGAGAGAAATTTTTTTTGCCGTGAAATGTTTTATTTTTTAATATAATCTCCTGAAATTTCAATACATTTATTCCAACGTTTTTCCAATAATTCAATACCATCATTAAAGTGTGATTCCGGAAGGTTCTTTTCACTCTGGTGTATAGTAATGGATCCAAGTTTCATCAACAGTTATGAAACAACGGTTGAAATCCATTTCATTTTGCTTAAAACGATCCAAACATGCTTGAGAAATACGCATTCGAATGCGTTTTTGGTCAATTGTTAGCAAATGCAGCACCCATCTTGCACAAAGCTTTTTCAAGCTTGGTGTTACTACTCGAATGATTTGACAGATCGAATAAAATTTTACATGTGTTTATATCAGGGATGACACTTTCCAATACAATTATAGTTTGATAGTTTCTAATGCCATGTATGTGTCAGGTCGTGAACTTTTCAGACTGCCTACATAGTTGTATATATGCATAAATCATAACGTATTGTTACATTTACATATACCTTATACATATATTTATATATATTTTTCAAGACATATTTATTTAGCATTAGTTTTTTGCCTCACTGTCTTGCATTGTCAGTTCCCATTTTTATTATTTAATTTGGTGCCTCACTTCAGCTTCACAGAAAACAAACTTTAGACCTAGTAAGTGTGAAGATGATATTGTTATGTTGATTTATATAAATTATTAGAAACAAAATTATATCATTCCATTGTGTTATTAGAAAGAACCATATAATTTATCATGAAGTTGTAAACTTGTGGACAAAAGTCTCAATAGTTAAATAAAAGTGTAAATAAAAAACTATAAAAAAGCAGTGTAAATAAAATACTATTTGAGCAGTTAATGAAGTATACTACTTAAAAATAAATGATCATTTACTATGTTGTGTCATATTGCTCCAGAAAAAAAAGTGTCGCCAAATTTTGAAAGTTCATAATCGTGTGATTTGTGTTATTGAATCATCTTATTATTGTATCATATCAAAAATAAATATTCTTTTTCTTCATATTTTCTTGGAAACAATATCAATTATTAAGAAACTTTTTCCTCAGTTTTGCAGGTGCAATCAACATTAATCAATATATATCTCTTAAAATTAAATAAAATAAATTAAAGAAAAAATAAAGATAGAATAAGAAAATTAAAATAAGTTAGATAAGTTATAACATCCTTGAATCAGGTACTGAATCGATGGCTGCATTGTACTATACATTTCAATTCCACTTAGAGTATTCCTCGTATTTCTGAATCCACAAAGTATGATAAAAGTCAGTTTGATGTAGAATTAATTTCTTCTGAGCATGGAGCTTTACCGTGAAAATAATATCATAAAAATAAATGTATAATCTGTAATCGACATAACTGGAAACGTTGACAAACGAATAAATACATACTGAGAAGAATACAAAAGACTGTAGCAGCATCTTGTTTCGTATATGCATTTTGTTCCGTATTTGTATTTTTTGAGATGAGATCACTGAACTTTGCATATGGTTGATTAGACCATAACACCTCTAGCAAAGCTAATATTTCTCGGCTTATTAAAGGTATATAGTGTGACTTTTTACTTGAGCTGACAACAAAAAGAGTATCTTTGTTATATATTGGAGAGTTTCTTTCTTAAGATAACAATAAACTATCCTTACGGAAAAACTCTCAAATATTGAGTATCTACATTCAATTATTCGAATTTACTCTCAAATGTTAGTGTATACACTTTTTCTGTAAGGATAAGCCTTATAAAAAGAAAAAAAGTTCTTAAAGAAAAATATCAAATGAAAATGACGTGTTAAATAGAATGCTAAAGCAGAAAGTTTTGTTGCTTTAATTTGCGTGCACGCGCATGTGTATGAAGCTGATTAATTATAAATTAATATTTTAATAATTTCAAATGTCTATTTTAAGAAGGCGACATATAATAAATAATAAAAAAACATTTTTTGTTCTCAATCTGAAAACGGAATAGAGAAAACTGAGAACAAAATTTATCTGCAAAAATGTAGTTTAAACAATTGATACGTTAAATGTTGCAAATTAACAGGCAAAGAAAATTTCGAGATACCATGTAGAAGATAATGAAAGTTGATTTCTTGTTATGGAGGGATCTTGTATCTTTCCCAGTAAAATTTCTATATCTTCAAGGCTACTAGTAACATCTATATCCATATCTGTTCTTATCTCCTGATGTAGTATCAATAACACTGAAATAATTTTATAAATGAGACGTTATGAATTTGAAGTACTGAGAAATCAAAATGTTGGAAACATGAGAAATAGCGATGTAGGGAAAAAAAGGGAGAATTGTGAAAATAAAAGGAGAAATTAGAAAAACATTTTGGTTATTATATATGTTCTAAATTTGTACATTGAAAATAAAGGACAAGCAAGAGTCAGCGCGATAGTTTTAAGAGACTAGTCTTTTAGATGAGTTTGTTATACTAACAGTGGAGCTTGAACAGTACTGAATTGTTCAGTGGAGGGTTGTTCAAGCTCAATGAGCTTACTTGTCATTGATGCTGTATAGTCCTCTCTTGTTTTTTGTAATTCACGTATTTCTTCTTGAGCTGGAATTAAATATATACATTTATTTATAGCATTAAGTTTTAACAAGAATGTTTAATAAGTGAATATTTGAATATGATTCTATGTTGTACTTTGCATAAAAACAGATACAATGTCTTCGTTTGTGCTACTGCATATTTTTTCAGTGTGGTTAATATAAAGTTTGCGCAAAGAGTTTGTATTACATCGTAATGGTTGTTTCAAGAGATCAATGGACGGTATCACAAATGTTTGTGGTCTTTCCATCCCCTGCAAATATTATCCAAAGAATGTCAGTTAGAGTATGAGAGTGTTAGTTGTATGTTGTCTTTGAAAGTTTCTCAGGATTAGACTGTCTGAAACACTGCATTCTTATACTTAAAAGATCTTCAGGTTTGTATACTTTATGACTCTATACGAACTTATATAAGTTGGAAACTTACTCTGCATTGAAAATTTATATTTTGACGCCATTTTTTTAACATTGTGTCTGTTAATATTATCCTCTTATCAATAACTAAATTTTTCTTTTTGACTACAAATGTATCAAAACTCGAATGTACAGGTTCCAATTCCATGTCAATGTCTGGGATTATGTGTCATAAAGAAGCTGTCATTTCCATATCTTTTATAGACAATGTATAAGTTAGTCTTTGTTCTGGCATTGAAGTATCCTCTAGAGGTGCAGCAGCTATGCTCAAAGTATCCATAATAGGTAATTCAATATTTTCTAACGATATCTGTAAAATAATATATAGAAAAGAATTTCAGTGAATATTAGAATAAAATGTAATGTGTGTGATATTTCTGGTTATTCCTGATATTATTTATATTACTTTAAAATGTTAATTATGTATTATAACAATAAATTATAAATTATAAAATACATACACGCTTCCTTTTCGTTGGTGTCTCTCCCTGCGACTGACGTAGCAGTCGTTTTCGTGGAGTTGATGGTAAATTTTCTCTGAATTCATCTGTTATTTTTGATTTATCCGAAAGCACGGGACTCAAGATTGCACGTGGTAATTGCATCTTTCAGCGGAATTCTGTACCAAAAAACTGCTACTATGAGATTTATTATAATTTATTTTACAAATTTATTTTAAGTTATTAAATTATATAATTTAAGTAAATTGAAAGTTATTTTTATAATATCTAAATAATATCTAAATACAACATGATAATCTTTTAAACACTATCTCCAATTTGAAAAATTATCACTAATGTCAAAGTGATAATAAAAAATGAACATTACAAGAAATTTTACCTGCTACAATTTCTATATCAGTTATCTCTGTAGTGTTTTCCTTCCTGTTGTCTGTGATCTGCATTATTTCTTTCATTCCCCTATACAACAAAGTATATATTCTATTAAATATTACTGCTATATATAAACTAATTTTAAAACCAAAAGAGAAAGATAGAGAAAAAGATAATGCACATATATGATGCATATTGTTACATGATATAGTTCATAAAGAATTGAATTTTTTTACATTGGATTCAGGAAGTTGATATGGAAGGTACAGAAATCACAAAAACTAACAATGTGATATTACTCTCATATTGAAGCATAAAGTTCAATTCCTTATTAGTTAACACACCAAAATTGAGGCAAACTGCGTCTTGCATCTAGATGAATAAAAATGTTTGAAATATATTAATATAAATCTGAGGATCTTGGAAAGAGCATATATATCCTTAAACTCAAGGATGGTAATTATATAGAATACCCTCCTCACCTTCGATATCGACGAAAAAATATTTAATCGACGCGTTTTTGCAAGAGAAACAACTTTTCTATTTGAAAAAATCGTCGCTCTGCCTTGTGGAGCAAGATATAAACTGTTAAAGTTGATAACAATTTAGGTTAGGAAACGGAGGCTGTCACGGAGGCACAGATAAAGGCTATCACACACAAATGAATGTAAGCAGTAAGACGTAAGCAGTAAAGAAACTGACCAATTACAATCAATTATTCTTGTAAATTTTAAAATGGCGTCCTTAAATTTCGATTGTGATTGGTCGATTTGCTTACTGCTTACATCTTACTGCTTAAGTTCGTTTGTGTGTGATGGCCTTAAGCAAGATTCTGGATGGGTTTGCAACTTTCCACGCGCCAGTGTTGGGAGATCCAAAGAATTTCCGGGCGTGCGCATTGAGCAAACGCTGTGGGAGCCTCAGAACCGTATTAATTTAAAGGTATTTTATCGCCCGTAAGATACTATGGATTAAAAATTGCAATCGCATAAATTAGGTAATCTAAATCTTGGTTATTTAAGTTGGTTCAGCTGTAATTTTCAATCTATTGTCTAATACGGGCGTAAGATCCCTCGTTTAAAAGAAAATATGAAGGAATTGTAGGGAGAGTAGAAAAGTCTGTGAAAGAAACAGAATATTTTTCATAATTAATAATAAACATATAATTTTATTTTTAATAACTGCAGAAAAATAATATATGAATATCAACATTTGTTGTAATAGCAAGGGAAACTGCGGAAAAACCTTACTAATATTCTTATAATAAAATTGTACAAAACAAATAAACGTTAAAAAGAATACTTATGTTAATGTTGAACACAATACTTAATACTATCATTAATGATATGTAAATGTTTAATATCACACACTTTCACTGTTATTGAACGTACCTGATGCCAACCAATCTTTAAAAATGTTCATACATAACGCTGTTCTAAATTTTTGTGCTCCAACTTTCCTCTTCTCGATGCCACTGGTTGAAGGTTGGTCATTCATTTTCACAGCAATTAATATTTTATTTAACAAAAAATGAACACTATGATTGCACTATCACTATTCTTATACACTACATATAAACACTAAGTAACACTTACATTACATTAATTAATGATATTAAGAAAATATAATGTTGATGTAACATAACATAAATATAACATATTTAATGTTTACTGGGTAACCTAACCCTAAACCACGCACTCGCGGAAGAAACGCGAGAAAACAACTACGGAAAACAAATATTTTGCGCGGGCCCCTCCATGCCTCCTCTGTCAAGAGTTTTAAACCGTCAGTGGTTTTTGACATATATGTAGTTCTACGTTACTTCAGGCATGCGCTGCAAGCATGGGAAATTCTTTGGATCCCCCAGCACTGCCACGCGCAACGACGGCGGAGAGGTTGCGGGAGGGGGGCCTAAGGCCCCCTTTGCACCCCCGTGTGTATGTGTGTGTGTACATATGTTTGAGACATTTTCATTTATTAAACATATGAATTTGTAGTTTATGTATCAGTAGTTATTACACAACAAAAATAACCACTGATACATAAGCTAAAAATTCATATGTTTAATAAATGAAAATGGCCGCGTTCAGCAGATAAAGCTATTTATTAAGCACTTAGTGATTATTAACTATGATTGAAATATTCTTTTAGATCTTTAACGAATCCAAGGGAATGAACCAATCAGGAGCGATAATCACTAAGCGCTTAGGCCCAGTTTCACAACTTGCTTTAAACTCCGTTTAAAGCAAGTTGTGGAATTGGGCCTAAAGCTAAGACTCCATGCATGTGGTGAACTGCGGCAAATGCTGCGGTGACCAATCAGGAGGGAGGCGCAAGTCCGGTTGCGGCAAGCTCCGGCATGCGTCTGTCTCCTGATTGGTCACCGTAGCCGTTTACCGGAGCTCACCGCATGCATGGAGTCTTAGCTTTAGTAAGCAGTTATTTCTGCTGAACACAGCTGTAAAGGTCATTCTACAATGAGGTTGTAATAGCAGAGAGAAGAATGAGAGTGGCCACCGGCCGTATTTCGGGGGATACAGCTAGGCGCATTTTAGATACGCCATCTGACCAAAATGCGCCTAAATTACGTCCGCTAGGCGCACTTTCGCGGTGATAAAAGTAAAATGCGCCTAGGTTCGTGTCCGTACTACTTTCATGCAATGGATAGTAGATTAGAAAAAGACAGACGACAGACAATCGTTCCGTCTTTGTCTCACTACTGAGCGGCGCGCGGCAGTAAACACGAGGCGAGGTAGCGGCGATCTTATCGCTAAGTGAATATCTCTCCGCTTTTCTTTCATCTTTCACGCTCCAGAGACATCAAAAGACGCGGTAGCGTCTCGTGTCAAGGGAACGTGCGAAGCGAGGAATTATTTTTCACGCACGCGAGGTAGCACATGGGAGACTAGACGAGCGTCGACATATTATTTGTTTCTTTCCCGCTCGTCTAGCTTATTAACTGCGTGAGCCGCGAGATTTTTCTCACTACTCCTATACCTCGCTCTTTCTCTCTCTCTCTCGCTCGTTCTTTCTCTCTCTCGCGCACTTGCTCGCTCTTCCTCTCTTTTCGTGTTCTTACGGCTTGATTAAATATATTAATTACATGACAATATATATATATATAAATAAATGACACATATATAGTGTATATGTATATAAAGAATATTTAGTATTAATGCACAAATAAAGAAGAGAGAATTATAATGAGAGACGAAAAGTTAATAGAAATCCACTCTTAGCCAATATATACATCTTTTAAAAATGATTTGTTATTAAAGTATGACAGAATAATTTATTTATGCTAATAAATTTAAATTAAAAATTAAATGAAATGTTATTTGTTTTGTAAAAGATATTCTATTGTTACATTTTTCTTTTCGTAGCAAAAATAAATTTAGTCTAGTAAAAGAAGAAATTAGTTTTATTATCATATTTCAATTACGACTTTATTATTTAATTTTACGAATAGATAACGTGCATATTGTTGCTCAACGGAAACCGCGAGAAAATGGTGATCTCCGTCAAAAAATAAATGCAAACTTTTTAATAATATAATAATTTTTTTACGTAAGTGTTTGTTTTTATAGTATAACCTGTTGAATTTTATTAATTATTAATTCAGCATGTTATAGTATAAAAAATATATTTTAATATAAAAATTAATGTAATATTAATTGTTTGCATTTGCAAGAAATATGGATAGAACAGGATAGGTTGCAATGATACATAGGAAGAAAAAAGATAGATGGATAAATAGATAGATAGATAGATAGATATAGAGATAGATATAGATGGATAAATAGATAGACAGATAGATAGATAAATAGATAGATGGATATAGAGAAATAGATAGATAGATAGTTAGATAGTATAGAAAAAAAGATAAATAGAAATATAATTATCATTATTATTATTATTAATGTTTTCAGTTTCAAGAGAACATTCGCTTAAACGTAAGTCTTACTTAGGTCCAGTTTCACGACTTATATTATATTAACCGGAATATATTATACGACTTATATTATATTAACCGGAATATATTATACGATTTATATTATTTTAACCGGAATATATTATTCGTTAATATTAGAAGTACCGAGCGGTTATTTCTGATCGTTTCTATTTTTTAGATTAATATCCTGTTTCTTTAAGATTACAGGATTTTTGTTTTGAGGGTTTGTTTAATATGATGTTTGTAAAGAATGTATATAAATTTCTACATATAAGATTAAAAATTTGAAAAATATTGCAGTGAAAGCAAGAAGGTTCCACGGTGCGCACGATATCTCAATAACTATTTGACCAATCGACTTGCAACTTGGCAGCATTATAAAATAGACTTCTCTTTACCGTTTTAATTACAATTAACCAAATTCATTAATAATTAATATTTTTTATTAAACTTTACGAGAGGCCAGAAATAGACGATTTTTGTTCTAAATGCTACTATTTTATTATTTGTGTTCCGATTGTAGTTCAGACGATAGCTATACTTATAGAAAATAAAAAGCTACTTTAAATAATTGTGTAAAATTAAATCACACACATTTAGAAATTCCTTGGAATCGTCTATTTGCAACCTCTTTGCTTTTACTGCAATATTTTATATATTTTTAACCTTACATACTTGTAGAAAAATGTATATATATTCTTCAAACATCATTAAGCAAACTCTCAAAACCCGTAATCTTTTAATCATGTGAGCTTTTTCGCTTCCGCAAAAAAAATTAACGAAATATACGTATTTTTTGTCGGGTTCAATAAGGCAACTCTTTAAAAGCCTATCTCAACAAAATTACATAATCGCATCATTGATATGCACAAGGAAATCAACCAATCATAATCCGTACAAGCATGCCTTTTATATTAGACATATTTTACATTTAATTAATCTGTTTCCTTCTCTAGAATAAATAATCATCAAAGGTCAAGATAACGTCAAAATTATTTTAACTTAATTTTGACATAATCTTCACTTTTATATAATTATTTGTTCTACTTCAGTTATGCATATGAACAATATGACTATGCAAGTTTGTCTCAATAAGTTTTAAACTCCGGTTAAAATAAATTATGAAACTAAATCTTAGCGTTTTTCAATCATCGGCATCTTTCACGATGTTACGATTATAAATATTATCTATATAACCAATTGTAACCTACACAATGGAACGCTCTTCGATTGAACCGATTGAAATTGCTCACATCAATTATCAATGATATATGGCCTTTCATTACATTCTCTAAATTTCAATTGTTAATTGAACAATTCCTTTCACAAGTCAAAGATTAACATGCTGATTTGAAACATAATGCAAAAAGCTCGAAAATAAATGCGAAGCAGAGAAGAGATTAACAATGAATGATTATTATTTAATATGCAACTTACATTAACATGGAATGTCTAATTGATTTAATGTCTCGAAGCTACTGAATATGAATTTCAAATCTCTTCCTTTCTGTAGGAGGTTTTTGGCTGTTTCGGTTACTTTCCTCTACATTTATATTGATGAGTTGAGGCACTTGTTTCTACGAGATGTTTAAAATTCGGCTGACTTTACAAATGTTAACACTCGTAACTGGACCTAAGTAAGACTTACGTTTAAGCGAATGTTCTCTTGAAACTGAAAACATTAATAATAATAATAATGATAATTATATTTCTATTTATCTTTTTTTCTATACTATCTAACTATCTATCTATCTATTTCTCTATATCCATCTATCTATTTATCTATCTATCTGTCTATCTATTTATCCATCTATATCTATCTCTATATCTATCTATCTATCTATCTATTTATCCATCTATCTTTTTTCTTCCTATGTATCATTGCAACCTATCCTGTTCTATCCATATTTCTTGCAAATGCAAACAATTAATATTACATTAATTTTTATATTAAAATATATTTTTTATACTATAACATGCTGAATTAATAATTAATAAAATTCAACAGGTTATACTATAAAAACAAACACTTACGTAAAAAAATTATTATATTATTAAAAAGTTTGCATTTATTTTTTGACGGAGATCACCATTTTCTCGCGGTTTCCGTTGAGCAACAATATGCACGTTATCTATTCGTAAAATTAAATAATAAAGTCGTAATTGAAATATGATAATAAAACTAATTTCTTCTTTTACTAGACTAAATTTATTTTTGCTACGAAAAGAAAAATGTAACAATAGAATATCTTTTACAAAACAAATAACATTTCATTTAATTTTTAATTTAAATTTATTAGCATAAATAAATTATTCTGTCATACTTTAATAACAAATCATTTTTAAAAGATGTATATATTGGCTAAGAGTGGATTTCTATTAACTTTTCGTCTCTCATTATAATTCTCTCTTCTTTATTTGTGCATTAATACTAAATATTCTTTATATACATATACACTATATATGTGTCATTTATTTATATATATATATATTGTCATGTAATTAATATATTTAATCAAGCCGTAAGAACACGAAAAGAGAGGAAGAGCGAGCAAGTGCGCGAGAGAGAGAAAGAACGAGCGAGAGAGAGAGAGAAAGAGCGAGGTATAGGAGTAGTGAGAAAAATCTCGCGGCTCACGCAGTCAATAAGCTAGACGAGCGGGAACGAAACAAATAATATGTCGACGCTCGTCTAGTCTCCCATGTGCTACCTCGCGTGCGTGAAAAATAATTCCTCGCTTCGCACGTTCCCTTGATACGAGACGCTACCGCGTCTTTTGATGTCTCTGGAGCGTGAAAGATGAAAGAAAAGGGGAGAGATGTTCGCTTAGCGATAAGATCGCCGCTACCTCGCCTCGTGTTTACTGCCGCGCGCCGCTCAGTAGTGAGACAAAGACGGAACGATTGTCTGTCGTCTGTCTTTTTCTAATCTACTATCCATTGCATGAAAGTAGTACGGACACGAACCTAGGCGCATTTTACTTTTATCACCGCGAAAGTGCGCCTAGCGGACGTAATTTAGGCGCATTTTGGTCAGGTGGCGTATCTAAAATGCGCCTAGCCGTATCCTCCGAAATACGGCCGGTGGCCGCTCTCATTCTTCTCTCTGGTACTGGATTGCTTGCTGGATGAAAATACTGCGTTCTGATTGGTGCATTTTCATCCATCTTCGGAAAGATGCTCCGCGTTTTAGAAGCCAGTGTGCCGCTGGCTTAAGAGGGGAGTTTGTCCTCCCTGGATTGCATTTCTGGCATCAGTGCGTGCCAGTTGAGTGTTGTATAAAGATAGTCGTCTTTCCTCGCGGCTGAACCACACGAAGAATGGCATCAATATGTCGGATAAGGTTTCCTTCAAGCACAGATGTATAGCTTCCTGCAAGTAAGAGCCACCGATATAATATAAATAACATACCTGGAAAAATAATAATTACATATAATGTAGATATGAAATTGTTTTCATTGTGGTAGCAAAGCTATTAATGTTACAGCTTCAGAATAACTTTCATCACTTTGATTTTCAAATTCCTCCATTTGTTCCAATGTTGAAATTGGTAGGTTATGTAGTTTCTATGGTACAATATGGCGATCTTGGACGCATTGCAAAGTTTTTTGTAATATTCCATTCATTTTTTTGAAACAAAAATATAAAATACAGTCATAGTGTAAAATATTCTACATTCTATGTATTTATGGTAATTATTTAGAAGACGGGCCTCACCTTGGATTTCGCTCAAACTCACCTATCTTGTATATTTTGACGTGTAGAAGCCGAATCTGCAAGTAAAAATGGTCGCTCGGCTCTAGTTTGCGAGAAATAAATAGTTAAAAAGTGACACATGCGAGGTTAGGAAATCTGTCATGTCGGTAATACAGAGATGTATGGTCTGTTCTTTTTAGTCCAAAAGTGTAAAATAGTACATGTGGGGAGGGGCGAAGCCCTCTCCCCAAAGACATTTTCATATATTAAACATATGAATTTTTAGCTTATGTATCAGTGGTTATTACACAACAAAAATAAACATATGTATACATACAATACCACAAACATATATGTATACACACACACACACGGTGGGTGTAAGGGGGGCCTTCGGCCCTCCTCCCGCACCCTCCCCGTCCTTGTTGCACGTTGAAAGTTATAGCAACTTTCTACGTGCAATGAGGACGGGGAGGGTGCGAGAGGGGGGCGAAGGCCCCCCTTGCACCCCCCTCGTGTGTGTATGTGTACATATGTTGGTACTGCATGTATATACATGTTGAGACTTTCATTTGTTACATATCCCCCTCCCGTACCCTCCCCGTTCTCGTTGCGCATTGAAAGTTATATCCATAAGTTACTGTATTACCGACATGACAGATTTCCTAACCTCGCATGTGTCACTTTTTAACTATTTATTTCTCGCAAACTAGAGCCGAGCGACCATTTTTACTTGCAGATTCGGCTTCTACACATCAAAATACACAAGATAGGTGAGTTTGAGCGAAATCCAAGGTGTGGCCCGTCTTCTAAATAATTACCGATAGCATATTCATGTTGATGTTGATGACATGCATCTTGCCTGGCTTGGCTTGCATCATAATTGGCACCAAGTCTTGGAATTGAGGCAAAGCATTATTAGTATGTTTTATCATAATCTGTATGCAATGTAAAACTGTATATTATTATTAGTCTATGTTTAGAGAAAATTCAATATTTGTGTGTGTTTGTGTGTGCAGTATATCCTGTGTTGGTGTGCATCTGTACGTGTAGAGTATATCCCTTGTCAAGAGAAATGTTTGTATGTGTTTTCATGTGTGTGCATGTTTCTTTATGTGGTGTTTGTGGTAATTCTGGGTGAATATTAAAATATGTTGTCTTCTCATTTTGTTGCAGCATCCTTTCGATGTTATTGATATCCTTGTTGATTGTCCCAGGTGTGGTAGAAAGTGTCAATATATTTCTCTTGTGCTTTGGTTCCTCATCAGATGATGCAGTTTGATAACGCAATGGTTTTTGAACAGCATGCTTTTGCAAATATCTGTAAGTATGATATTTCTCTAAATAAAATATGCCGCTTATAATACAATAAATTTAATGGAATTATAAGATCTTATATTTATTCATGGTAACATAAAAATATTTCTGGTATTACTTACGACTACTCTGTATGAATTAATGTGGCCACAATGTATGATGATTCGTTGATGATTCTGTGATATCCTCTTCATCACTGTCGCTATCCACTGATGTTTTTTCAGATAAAGGCATCCTGTAGACTTGCATAAATTTGATCAAAGTTAATAACATGAATGTTGCTACTAATATTGCTATATTTGTAAATGTAAAAAGCTGAAGATGACATTCCAACATAAAAATCATACACCTATAAAAAATGCTTAACAGCCAAATGATAAAAATTGTTCTCTGCAATAATATTGAAAATAATACAAATGGATACATCTACCAAAATACAACAATTGTCTCGCACAGTGGTACTTCGGGATATTCCATTATATTCAATTTTGGAATGATAATAATTATTTTTTCTGTTATTACATGGTGTTGATACGTGAATGGATGAATCGATATTATTACTTTGTCCATGATGTCATATTTTCACCATTATATCAGCAAATTGTTGTAAGTCTGGTTTCCTGCAATATTTTCTAAAACTGGACATATTATTTCCATAAGGAAAAGTGGAAAATGATTCTGAAGTGCCAAGATGCCTAATGTCGTTTGTGAAATGAAGCAGACCATGAATATTGTAACTATTGAAACTTGAACCATAAAGAGTATTAGAATGAAGTACAAACTTTTGCAACACAAGTCCCACGAACATCAGATGTTTCTCCAACTGACACTTTAAAAGTAAGACTCTTATAGCAGCATGTAAAAGCAAGAAGTGCTTGTACAATTGTCCGTCTAAAATACCGTACATTACAACAGGTCCTGTATACCCTGTATAAAATGTCGTATTTAAAAGTATCGTTTCGCATTCGCGAGATTTCGTGATGAATTCTGCTTTGCAGAAATCTCGGATTGGATCGCGGGCCAATATTTTCAATGTTACGGGGAATAGAACGTAAAAATCTTGTATGCCTCTGAATCCGAAAACGATTAGGAGAAGAAGTGAATATTTTTCAATGCGAAAGTTCGCATTTGAAAATTATCGATTGCGATTGAATGCAAGGCATATTTGAAATGAATTGAATCCTTTTTAATGTGAAGCATTCACCGTGCCGTCTCGCATTTAGCGCGGTGAAATTTAATGGGAACTAATACTTTTCAATCCCTTTCTTCGGATCAGAAAGCAGAATTCAGAGATATTCAAAATGTCAATACTTTTTAATATGTTTCAATTCGATATTTTATATAAAAGAAACTGACGAAATTCTATTGCTTTATATTTGGAAAATATACCTGAAGATCTAGGGCGTCTTGAAAAATCTGTAGGACAATATTATTGTAAATTATTTAAACGAGTATTAATTATAGAAAGTGATACTGCTGAAAATTTAGATAAACGTGAATACATGTACCAATGCAGACAATATTTTTTTCACTACACTCAAGCATACTAAATGCATATACTCAAAGTGCACTTGAGAAATTATTCCTATTGGTAGCATAGATAATGGACTTGTATCCTTTTTGTGACGATCTTCATCAAAATACAATTTATAATTTTCATCAGTACGGGAAGGACGATTGACCATTAAATATACAATGACCATTACTTTGTGTGTCATAAACTTTACATTTGGAATAGGGGTAATTAGACTTATAACCACAATGATTTAAAATAAAAGCTCGAACAGGTGCATCAGCTATAAAAGACCTTAATTTTATTGGTAGGTACAAGACTCTCTGCCACGAAAATGTATACCTCCATTAGATATAATAGGTGTAACATTAGCAAAGAACTTTTCAAAAAAAGCGATAGGATCACCAGGCTTTTGTGCATCTTTATAAATTCCTACAATTGGTTTGACATTTTGTACGTTTATTATTCTGCATTGAATAAGCCAGATTTGAATAGTAGATGATTTATCCAAAGTACATCTATTAGTGTTAACAATATTCCATTAGCAATATCTCAACAAACAGAATATCATTGCCGTCATAGAGAAACTTCCTATATGAATGTTTATAGTCACTAAATTTCATCGTCAAAATATAATTATATATATTATTATATATTTATATGTATAGATGGACATGTATAGATTGACAAAAGCGTGCTGTTTAAAAATCATTGCGTTATCAAACGTCATCTGATAAGGAACCAAAGCGCAAGAGGAATACATTGATCGCACTTTCTGCCACACCTGGGACAATTAACAAGGACATCAATGACATCAAGAGGATGCTGCAACAAAATAAGAAGACAACATATTTTAATATCCATCCAGGATTAACACAAACACCACATAAAGAAATATGCACACATGAAAACACATACAAACATTTCTCTTGACAAGGGATATACTCCTCATATACAGACACATACAAACATAGGATATACTGCACACAACACACGCACCTATGTGAAGCTGGCCCCTCATTATCAAAATTTGAAAAAAAATGATTAGAGTTCTAGTTGCCCCCCGAAAGGTTCTAGAGTTCTCAATCACACAAATATTGAATTCTCTCTAAATACACAGACCAATAATAACTAATAATATAAGTTTTACATTGCGTACAGATTATGATAATAAACATATATAATAAACATATAATAAAAATAATAAACATATACTAATGACGCTTTATCTCAGTTCCAGGACTTGACACCAATTATGACGATACAAGATGCACATCAACATGATTATGCCATCTATGCACAAAAGACCTCAGTATAGGAAGATATATATAAAAGGTATGTTTAATTAAGGAATAAGTAGCAGAAAATTTACTGGTGTGAATAGCATGTATCTGTTAATAATATTTATGTATAATTATAGACAAATAGAAGAACGAATAAATAATTTGGAAGCAGAAATGATATGTATTGCACATATAGTACATAGAATGTGTGATATTTTATACTATGACCGTGTATTTTATATTTTGCAGCCCAGCAAACTATACAGAACTTATGGAACAACGAGTCAGAAGAGGACGACATTGAGGATACGAACGACAAGTAAGAATAGTATTGCGTAAGTTGAAAGTTGAAAGTTTTCATTGGAACATTTAAATCTTGATACTTGTAATTATATATGGTTTTCAAGTGTGTATTGTATACAGGATGGATATGTAATGGACCAAGGAGCAAGATTCAATATATCACTTTGACTTAAGTTACCCAGAGAATGGAGAAGCAGAAGGGAAAGAAACAAGATGAGGAAGAGGAAAGGACAGAAAAGAAAGGAGGAATATGTGGAGGAGAGAGAAAATGGAGGAAGAGTGATTGTAAAATAAGGAGGAGGAGAAATCTGTGTGGTTTCTGTCTGTCGACAGACGAATTGGCACTTTTCAGTGCCATATTTTCTTAATGTGTCAAACGTTGATCAACTTGTCGTATTAGCAATGTGCAATCGGTGCTTCTTAGCGCCACATCAACTGCAATGAACACTTACACTCGAGATTAATTTCCAAATTTTCTTGAATGTTGCAGAAACGTTTTCGAGTCCTGTATGGAGCAGATTTTCTCTTCAATGACTCTCGTCAAGGAAGACAATGAAGAATCCACCAGATGAAAATTATACTTCATTCTTGTTATATATCTATATAGGAATCTAATATTCTAACGAAAGTAATAATGTGAATTGTTACTCGAGTATGTAGAATAATTTTATTTAGGCCGTACGTCTTGTCCGGCCTCTCCAGACGCTGTTATGTATACAACTCACAATCACCGTTCCGCCACATTTGGAGCCTCCTCAATTGAAACCAACCCTAGCGCGTATCCGCGTAAATACATAACAATTTCAAGGTATTAATTCCAATGAAAACAAGAGTGAGGGTCCGTTGTTCCAACTCCTTGGTAAGTTAACTGATAGTTAAATCATATGTTTATCTTTGTTTTTCCTTCAATTTAAACGAAGACAAATATATGATTTAACTATTAGTTAACTTATCAAGGAGTTGGAACAACCAGCCCTGAGAAACATATAAACAAAAGATATCAATAATAATTGTAACACACTAACTCCGACTAACACATTAATTGTAGCACACTAACTATAGGGGCGTAGAGCTAAGCGAGAAGAAAGAAAAAGTCCTTTTCCATTTAACGATATCTCGTGTAGTTTTTTAGTAATAACTGCTTTTTAATAATACGCTTTTAGTAAACTGCTTTTAGTAAAACTTTTTAGTAATAACGTAAAGTTGGTGTTTGTCACACTCATCGCGACCTATATACGCTATATCAGCTTTGATGCACATAGCTCGCCGCGGAGCGTATATAGGTCGCGATGGGCGTGACAAACGCCAAACTTTACGCGATTATTATTAAAAAACTATGCAAGTTATCGCAAAATGGAAGAGGACTTTTTCGTTCCTCTCGCTTAGCTCTACACCTCTATGGAGTTGGTGTGTTACAGTTATGAGACACTCTGTATATTTGGTAACATGATGTATTAATCTTTTCTGTCTTTCGTAGGGGCATTTCTGTATGCCGATGTTCCGTAGACGATAACGGCCAGATATACTTTTCGTCAAACCAAGACAACATGCAGAAGAAAAAGACTGCTAGTTTCTCCGCTATGCGAAAGTTCCCTCTTCCAGTCTCAATATCAATAAGCCAGAAACGAGACTTGCTACGAGACAGCAGGAGAGCAGTTATGAGACAGCAGGAGAGCGAGAACACCTCATCGAATATAACAGTTACAGATGAGAATATATATTATTCTCTTAGATCCAGAATTCTAGGTTTCTAAGCTCACCCTGTATTTTCTTTATCATAAGGATCTGATAATATGCTGAACAGCGTGTACGAAAACACGATCAACTATGTTCGCTGAGTATTCGGTCACGAATTAGGGATGCACGATTCTGAATTGATTCGATTCTTTCTCGAAAAAATATGGAGCAAAAGGCTTCTTCATGTTGCTTGGACTTTTCCGCACTTTTCATTTTCAAACGAGATGAACGTATATTCGGGATGTGAAAGAAATAACCAAGTGGTTCTTTCACTTTTGCTTCTTCTAAGC
Organism: Harpegnathos saltator; assembly: GCF_003227715.2. NCBI lineage: Eukaryota > Metazoa > Arthropoda > Insecta > Hymenoptera > Formicidae > Harpegnathos > Harpegnathos saltator. The sequence continues at coordinate 318,608 of NW_020229950.1, read as the reverse complement.
ATCCGAACGTGCTTCCGTTTTATTCCAAATGCGAGAAATGTGAAGAGTACAAGCAACACAGACAAGCCTTTTTGAGGAAAGAATCGAATCGATTCAGAATCGTGCATCCTTAACTTGTAATTTCGGACTTAAAGATAACTTTCTTCTTCAGCATTATATCCTATTATCTAATGATAATGATGTCAATCGTAATCCTTCATAATCCTTCATCCTTCATGATTCATCGAAAAAATATCGGAACTGTATCCATTTGATCAAATGATGTTTTCTCGATCAACCATTCCTCTCTGAGTACAGAATTTCATTGCTTAAATATATGAATAATGTACATTTTATGGATATACAGGGTGGGCCATTTTAATTTATCCACACTGATAACTTCGAAGATTACGGAAATATCGAAAAATGTCCAAAAGAAAAGTTATAGGGTTCAAAAGTTAGAGGGTCAACTGATGGTGACCTTGACTTTGATCTTGAAAGGTATTTTCAAGGTAAGTTGAAGGTCAACTTAATTTTTTTAAATGGAAAGCCCAATTTTTTATTATATCTTCTTTTTCTACCAATTAATTTTAACAACTTTTGTCTGAAACATTTTTTATTTGCCTAATATTTTTTAATTATTTAAGTAAAGCTTGATAACTTTTTCAATATTTAACTTACGATATCTTGCTAATCATTTATCGAAAGAAAACATGATACTGGACTTTATTATTCTATTTAATCCCAAGAATATATTGCTATAATAGTGCCTTTACTTTATTATAGCTAATTTATCGATCTTTGGAAATTTCAAAATCATCAAATTAACAAAAGTAAAGGCACTATTATAGCAATATATTCTTGAGATTAAATAGAGTAAAAAAGTTTAGTACCATTTTTTCTTCCGATAAATGATTAGCGCGATATCGTAAGTTAAATATTGAAAAAGTTACCAAGCTTTTCTTAAATATTTCAAAAAATATTAGGCAAATAAAAAAATGTTTTAGACAAAAGTTGTTAAAATTAATTGGTAGAAAAAGAAGATATAATAAAAATTGGGCTTTCCATTTAAAAAAATTAAGTTGACCTTCAACTTACCTTGAAAATGCCCTTCAAGGTCAAAGTCAAGGTCACTATCAGTTGACCCCATTCGAACCCTATAACTTTTCTTTTGGACATTTTTCGATATTTCCATAATCTTCGAAGTTATCAATGTGGATAAATTAAAATGACCCACCCTGTATACACATATAATAGAATATACATTCTTTTTTCGTTATATTTAATTCTATTTCAACATTTCTTTCCCAACATAAAAACCTAGATAGCATAAGCATGAGTCTTCTTTCATATTGCGAAAATTAGATATATTACATCCTATATAACAAGGTATAAATGTTAAAATAAATACTATATAATTTCTCATTATATAACCGGTCGATAAAGTATCTGAAGATAAATTTAAAATTCTTAAATATAAGATCTAATTATGAATACAAAGCAGTTTGATTATTTAAATATATTAATAACATACGTTTTATGGATATGTACACATATAATAAAATATACATTCCTTTTTTGTTATATGTATTTATTTATACTTCAACACTCCTTTCTCAACACTATGAGGTCGCTATGAAAACCAAGAAAATGAAAAAAGATCTTATTGCGCAATATTATATTCCTCTTCTCCCTGTTCTCTCTCTCTCTCTCTTTCATACATCTCTCCCTCCCTCTCTCTCTCTCTCCCTTTCGATTTTTAAATTTACTTATCTAAATGATTCTGCGTCCACGTGGCGTCTCGTTGGTTTCTGCAAAATAAATAAAATATTTAATATATATGTCATGTAAATAAAATATTTAATATATATATATGTGTGTGTGTGTATATGTGTGTGTGTGTGTATGTATATATGTGTTTATATATATATATGTGTGTTTATACTTACATAACTACACTATACACCAACGTCGTATCATCTCTCATCAACGTTTCGTCTACGACTGACCTTCTATGTCAGTTTCAGTTCATTTAATAAATAAATCCCCACTCCGTCCCTTCCAGGTTGGTTGGTTGGTTTTATTTTTGGTTCCGAACTGTTCCGAAACAATATCCACACGCCATTTTCCATTCCGTCCCTTCCAGGTATTAACTATTTTTACCTAATGGCCGTATCGCAAGCCATATATCAATGGCCGCATTTAGCAGACTCAACAGTTGGACAACATTACTAGATTTTCCACTGAATCTCGCTCCTCATTGGTAAATATTTCAGGGTCTATGAAGAATCTAAAAGAATGCTCCAATCACAGACAATAATCACTAAGCGCTCACCGATCATTTTGTTCTGTTGAACGCAGCCATTCTAACTTATTGCACTAGTTCAGCAGTACACTAAAAACAGTACAGCTAAAAAGAACAAACTATATATCATATAATTCAAAATGACCGCGGGTATAACAAACTCCCTTACTAAGCGCTTAGTGATTATCGTTTCTGATTGGTTCATTCCCCTGGATTTGTTAAAGATCTGAAAGAATATTCCAATCACTGGCTGCGTTCAGCAGAACAGAGTGATTAGTGAGCGCTTATACCCGTATTCATAGTCAGGCCTTATATTTGAGCCTCCTTATATCCATCTTTAGATGCTGCACGGATTATTTTATTGGCTACAGAGTCTGTAATACAGATCATCTGAAGATAAACTTAAGACAGCCTTATGGGCCTTCTACAATAAGCTATTAGTCATAAGTTGTAATCAAATTAACCAACCACAGTCGATTATTTTTGAAATAATCAATTGTGATTTCAATTGCTTATAGCTCAATTTGCTTATAGCTTATGACTAATTGCTTATTGTAAAAGGCCTCTTAAATATAAGGCCTGACTATGAATATAGTCAGGTCGGGTATTGGGCCTGAAATAACCTTGATTATTTAAATAATCAACTGTGGTTGGTCAATTTGGTTACAACTTATGACTAATAGCTTATTGTAGAAGGCCCATTAGTGATTATTCATTGGTCGCGTTCAGCAGAAAAAGCTGCTTATTAAGCGCTTAGTGATTATTATCTATGATTAGATTATTCTTTTAAATCTTTAACAAATCTAGGGGAATGAACCAATCAGGAACGATAATCACTAAGCGTTTAGTAAGCAGCTTTTTCTGCTGAACGTGGCCATTGCGTTCAGCGGAGAAAACCGCTCTGTGAGCGATTAGTGACTATTCTTTTAGATTCTTCATAGACCCAAAAGTATTTGCTAATCAGGAGCGAGAATCACTAAGCGTTCATTGATTATTGGGTGCGTTCACGACACTCAACAGTTGTGCAACTGTTGAGTAATTCGTCAACGTTATTGGTCTGAATGTAAGGAAGCAACAGTAAGGACCAATAGTCACTAATCGCTCACTGAGCGGTTTTCTCCGCTGAACACACCCATATTGTTTTTCTGAATGCAGCCATAGATAATAATAACCAAGCGCTTATTCAACAGTTTTGTAATGGAGAATTCAATTCTCCATTGAAAAGCTGTTCTCCTATTGGATGTCGGACATCGTACGTCCGGACGTACGATCCGGACATCGGATGCAGTATGAATCCTCCATTAGTAAGCAGTGTTTTATGCTGAACGCCATTGTTTTCTGGAAAGCAAAAAGTACATGTTGTATATCAAACATATAAATCGCAACAATATAAAGGCAATTACTTTTATGTTTCGAGAAGCAAATTTTACAAACATCGAGTCAATAATGTAATCTTATAAAAATATGAGTTCGTATATACATCGTGAAACATGTTAAACGTAATTTCAATATTAAACGAAATTGATAAAAGTGATAAGAAAGTGGTGTTCTCGGTGATTTATCTCATGTGGAAATTTAACCTCAAACACTCATAGGTATAAACATTCATGTAATAATTCACATAAATAGCTCGAGTTATTTTCTGTATTGATTAAATCCCATATAGCACAAAAGTTGCAGCAACATTGCTTTTTTTTTTACTTTTTATGCTTTTTGCTTAAGCATCATATTTTGTGTAATGATTTATACCTCACTTCTTTTTACTTTATTTCTTAAAAATTAATATTATCCTTATTGTCATTTTTTATAACAGTAACATGTTTCAAGTTATATATAAAATTTTAAATAATAAATAAAATTTTATGATTATATTTACCTTATTCTGTGTGTTTATTTTGTTTCTGCCAATTTATTTGACCTTTCTCAATATTGAAAAAATCCAAACCTGTAATCCCTGATGTTATAATCCTAGATATTCCACAATATTGTAGATATTTCTTTCTGTTTACCTGTAAAGCAAAAAATGTATTAAACTAAAAAAAATCCAAACAAATCATTAAAAAAGTTATAATTAACATCAAATCCAGGATTCAGAATTCAGCAAGCAGAATTTAACAAGCAATGCAATGTTAATGGTTTCTTAATAAATTGACGATTTTGCAAAATTTATTTTATAAATTTACCTGTTTGGAATCGTTACTATTCTTTATATTATATTTTGCATTTTTTCATAAATTAATAATAATGAATAAATAATTTACCCATGGATCAATTCAGGATTCTATCAGCTTGTACTACCTATATTCTCCACATATAAGTAGAACTTATGCTGCATAAATCAATGTAAGTATTTTATTTTTTATTATATTGTATATAAATTTAAGTATTTGCAATATATATAAAATAAATTTGGAGCAAAAATATAGAGATATTCCTTATCAAAGAATTCAAATATTAGATATAGAACTGAAATATCTTCATACAATTATTCTCAAATGAATATATATTAAAATGTGACTGTATTGTGGATATATTTAAACAATTGAGTATAAACGTTCAATTTGAATGCTCTTTTATAAGAGATCACATGTATATATTCTATAAAATACTTTATAATATAACAGATAGCTTAGCTAGTAAATCAGAAGATATAATAGAAACAAACAGAAGTAAAACTAATTACTTATCTGCGATAATTAAAATTGACAGATAATCCTGTTCTATCTTGTGGTCCAATTTTGGTCCCAATTTGTAGATTATGCCTCTTCACATGATCAAATGATCTGTAGCTGCACTGGTGTTAAATAGTGGTAACTGGTATAATAAGTTAAAGTGAGACAAATATAGGTTTTCTCACTCTAGTTTATTGCACTAGTTCAGCAGTGCAGCTACAAAGAACAGACTAACAGTTCTCAACAATGTTAAATTATTGCTTTTCTCTTATAATTCACTGATCTCACTGTGTATGCTATATATCTTCTCGTTTTCATCTTATTTTCTTTTAATTTGAACTTATTCTTTATAATTATATATGTCATTGAGAAAATTTGAACCTACCATAGATCAAAAATCAATATAGATCATGCCAAGTACCTAAAATGTTACTAAACTTTTATTAAATCATATTTCTGACATATATTCCTGGCAATACTAGCGAAATCGCGTTATTTTCCTATGCTTCGAGTTTTTTTCCTGCTAAAGTTGTATTTTCACCTTATTTAAACAATTAATAGTAAGCCAGATGCATCTAGTAACTTATTCACCATGTAATTATTTTATATATTTATTTTATAATATTATTCACTTTAGATGTCTAAAATCACGTCGTATCACTGTATTACGTACTTTAAATCTGTTATAATTTTATTCCCATTTTATTTACATAATTAATAATAAGCAAATCAGGTGTACTTCATAAGTCACTAATATACACTTAGTGTAGCTGGCCTATATAGTCCTTATCACCTCTCATCCTCCAATGGGATGTCAGCCAATAGTATAAGTAAATATGGCTGCCATTTGACTGCTCTTCTGCTTATTTTCAATCTAAGTCTGGATGTACAATTAATGTAATAAGCTTTTATTATGATATTTATTATCTATTGCATACAAATAGGGATTTGCTTGCACAATTGTTATTAAAATTTCGTCGTCAATGTTAGCAACATATTTTTCGTTGTCGGATATTTTTCCAAACCAGATCGAAATGTGCGTGTGCGAAATGTACATGTGCCTAAAGGTCATTCTACAATACGTGTCGTAAGTTGTAAGTCGTAAAAATTGGCGAATCACAGTCGATTATTACAAAAATAATCGGCTATAATTGGTTAGTTCTTACGACTTACGACTTACGATACGTATTGTAGAATGACCTTAAGGCCTGATCTACAATAGGTGTTGTAAACTGTAAGCCGTAAGAACTGACCAATTATAGCAAATTATTTTTGTAATAATCGACTGTGAATCGCCAATTCTTACGGCTTACAACTTACGACACGTATTGTAGACCAGGCCTTAATTACGTAGTCGTAAGTCGTAAGTCGTAAGTCGTAGAAATTGACCAATCATAGTCCGGTAAGAGAAAAATAATCGACCGCGATTGGTCAATTTGTACGACTTACGACTCTATGACTTCTATTGTAGACGAGGTGATACCAGGTATGTCGGTAATTACTTTCCGGTTTTTGTAACAGATGTCACTAGACATAAATATGCAATGTTATGATTTGATACATATGTCATTTTATTCTACTGACATTAACCTCAAAACTACACAAGTTACGTTCCGCCAAAATAACAGCGTTATAGATTAATAATTTTTTGAAAATGTCGAGTTTTGTGCCTGAAAACGTGCATTTGCGGCACGCATTACTTTTCTTGTTTAATCAAAAGAAAAAAGCCGCTGAAAGTCATCGTTTGCTGGTAGAGACTTACAGTGAGCATGTTCCAACCATAAAGGTGCCAATACATGGGAACGTCGAGCGTCGAGCGTCAAAGCGTCCAACCAATCAGTTTTTCATTTCTTATTTCACGGATAAAAACAAGGAACTTTGATTGGTTGGACGCTTTGACGCTCGACGCTAGACGCTCCCATGTATTGGCACCTTTAGAACATATGAAACGTGGTTTCGACAATTCAAATGTGGTGATTTCAACGTTCAAGACAAAAAACGTCCTGGTAGGCCGAAAACGTTTGAAGATGAGGAATTGCAGGAGTTATTGGATGAAGACCCAACACAAACTCAAAAACAATTGACAGAAAAGTTGAATGTGAGCCGAGTAGCAATTTGTGAACGATTACAAGCGATGGGAAAGATTCAAAAGATGGGAAGATGGGTGCTACATGAATTGAATGACAGGCAATTGGAAAATCGAAATATCGTCAATGAAATGTTGTTTCAAAGGTATGAAAGGAAGTCATTTCTGCATCGAATAGTAACGGGTGATGAAAACTGGATTTATTTCGAAAATCCCAAGCGAAAAAATCATGGTTATCACCTGGCGAAGGCAGCCCATCGACTGCAAGGCCAAATCGCTTTGGTCGCAAGACCATGCTCTGTGTCTGGTGGGACCAGGTGGTGTCATATATTATGAACTGTTGAAACCTGGAGAAACAGTTAATACTGATCGCTACCAACAACAAATGATCAATTTGAACTGTGCATTGATCGAAAAACGTCCACAATACGCTCAAAGACATGATAAGGTGATTTTGCAGCATGACAACGCGCCGTCTCATACAGCAAAACCAGTCAAAGAAGTGTTGAAATCACTTGGATGGGAAGTTTTATCGCACCCGCCGTACTCTCCAGACCTGGCTCCATCCGACTACCACCTTTTCGCATCGATGGGGCACGCGCTTGCAGAGCAGTATTTCGCCGATTTCGAAGAAGTTAAAAAATGGCTCGATGAATGGTTTAGCTCAAAGGAGAAACAGTTCTTTTGGAATGGCATCCATAAGTTGCCTGAGAGATGGGCAAAATGTATAGAATCAAATGGCCAATACTTTGAATAAATATATTTTAACTATCCATTGTAAATAACGTGTTTTCTTTAGCGAAAAACCGGAAAGGAATTACCGACACACCTGGTATATTGAAGGAAGGAAGGAAAGTTCGGGTCTGCCCAACTACAGAATGGTATCAAGGTGTCAATTATACCTCGTCTATAATAGAAGTCGTAGAGTCGTAAGTCGTAGAAATTGACCAATCATAGTCCGGTAAGAGAAAAATAATCGACCGCGATTGGTCAATTTGTACGACTTACAACTCTATGACTTCTATTGTAGACGAGGTATAAAGGTCATTCTACAATACGTGTCGTAAGTTGTAAGTCGTAAGAACTGACCAATTATAGCCGATTATTTTTCTAATAATCGACTGTGATTCGCCAATTCTTACGACTTACAACTTACGACACATATTATAGAATGACCTTTAAGGTCATTCTACAATGAGGTTGTAGTAGTATGCAGTAGGCAAATTGACCAATCACAGTCGATTATTCTTCGATCATAAAGAGAACAATCGATCGTGATTGGTCAATTTGCCTACTGCATACTGTTACAACCTCATTGTAGAATGATCTTTATACCTCGTCTACAATAGAAGTCATAGAGTCGTAAATCGTACAAATTGACCATTCGCGGTCGATTATTTTTCTCTTACCGGACTATGATTGGTCAATTTTTACGACTTACGACTCTACGACTTCTATTGTAGACGAGGTATTACGTGCTCATAAGCCGCACGTATTAGGGCCCAGTTCTACAACTTGCTTTAAACGGAGTTTGAAGCTAAACCAATGGTTAAGGCCCAGTTTCACAACTTGCTTTAAACGGAGTTTAAAGCAAATTGTGGAACTGGGCCTAAAAGCAATAGTATATGCGCATATACTATTGCTTTTAACCATCGGTTTAGCTTTAAACTCCGTTTAAAGCAAGTTGTGGAACTGGGCCTAGATCAGAATTGTGTCGTAGACGTTCAGTCACGGTTGTGTCGACATCGACACCCGCATCGAACCATTTTCGTATCCTATGGCCTTGGTCAAAGACTCTCTTCGAAAAAACGTTAGGATACAATCAGTTGAGCGGTGAGCTAAGACGCGCTTCTGCTATCAAGGAAGCGGTGTGTAAATGCGCGATAGTGCTAAGACCCGCACGAACGTTGTTAAAAAGCTTGTCTTGTTAAAAAGCTTGTCTCACATTATATAACTTTTGCCGTTCAGTATTTCGAAGATCAATAAGTTCTCCTTTATTTTGTAGCACATAGGCGCCCATGGTTCTCCACGATGCTCCTCGCAGAATATTGGCATTCTGGAACATCGTCTCTTACTTGAAGAAGCCGATATTTATCACATATTCGACTTGGTCGACAAAGTCTTACTGAAGAATGGCAGAGTGACCTTTTTCTTCTTCCTCGTCGAGGCTGTCACAGTTAGATAGTAATGAGAACCGAGATCGGTCGGAAACTCAGGTCGGAATACTATATTCAGACGAATTCACTTCATAGTTCGGCACGTTTCTCACGACTTCCTTCACCTCTTCAAGTGAGAGCCACTTCCGAATAACATTGTTTTCAACAACATTGACAGTTTCTGTCTCTAAATGCTCTTTCTTTCGTATTGCTGTGTTGGACGTTCTACCTATAGATGCTACTTTTGAAAGGAAATGTCTGAAATTGTGGCAATTCGTTAGTTTTTATACACTTTGTATATTTACCAATTTATTAACTAATTCCGTCATGTGTAATATAGAAAGTAGCATATTTTCATTAAGATATTTCTCGATAAATAAGTGCCTATTCTCGACATAATGCAGACGATATGACAAAACCTGAATTTATATTAACTTATATTGACCCGTTGATTGTGACGTTGTATTCCTATGTAAATTTATTGGTAATTCCTATTAAGTTGTTATCGCGCCGAAATAATCAGCATGATATTTATAATCGAGTATAGATATTCAATATTTGAGTGTATTTTCGTAAGGGTGGCATTTTGATTTTTGTTAATTTGATGATTTTGAAATTCCCGAAAGTCGATAAGTTAATAAAAGTCAGAGCGTTATTGTAACAATATATTCTTGGGACCAAATAGAGTAAAAAGGTCTAGCACCATTTTTTCTTCCGTCAAACAGTTAGCGAGATATCGTAAGATCAATATTGAAAAAGTTACCAAGTTTTCCTTAAATATCTAAAAAAATATTAGTCAAATAAAAAAAAGTTTCAGACAACAGTTGTTAAAATTAATTGGTAAAAACATGTGATATAATAAAAATGTGGGATTTCCGTTTAAGAAAACCAATGATCAGTAAATATCTCGCGACGGGTACTATCTTTAAATAAAATGATATAGTTGTTATACAACTATATCATTTTGTGTCAACTATATTGATGTCCCAAAAGTAACGGACCATTCCAATAGTACTGAAGTTTTAAGGAAGATGATCTGAATAAAAGTTGTAAAATAAAGGGATTTAAGTGAGCTACCTTATGATGACCTTGACTTTGACCTTGATCTCTATTTTCAAGGTCATTTGAAGTTCAACCTGCGTTTTTTAAATGGAAACCCTCATTTCTTATTATACTCTTTTTTTCTACTAGTTAATTTGAACAACTTTTGGCTAAAACATTTTTTTATTTGTCTAATATTTTTTGAGATATTTGAGGGAAACTTGATAATTTCTTTAATATCAGGTGTAGTAAAAAGAAATCCATTATTTTTGCATTAAATTGAAGGCTTTAATTACCATAGTCAGAATGATCCGATTTAGGTCAAATATGCGCCGTTTTGTTCAATAACTTGTTGCCATTTTGAAGGTAATTTCATTATGCCTCTCTCATAGAAGCCCTCGTCCCTATTGCCAAAAAATTAAGACAGTCGATTTTCACAAGTCTCTCTTGAAGCGAATTTTTCACCAGCAAAATTGTTCGCCATGGACAGGAACAGATGGTAATCACTTGATGCCAGGTCCGGACTATAAGGTGGATGCATAAGAACCTCCCAACCAAGCTCCCGGAGCTTCTGGCGAGTCACTATCGATGTGTGTGGCCTGGCGTTGTCCTGATGGAACACAATTCCTCTCCTATTGGCCAAAGCTGGCCGCTTCTGGGCGATTGCTTCCTTCAGACGGTCCAATTGTTGACAGTACAGTTCCGAGTTAAGAGTTTTGCCGTAGGGGAGCAGCTCATAGTAGATAATTCTCTGCTAATCCCACCAAACACACAGCAAAACCTTCCTGGCCGTCAATCCTGGCTTGGCCACCGTTTCCGCCGGCTCACCGCGATTCGACCACGACCGTTTTCGCTTGACGTTGTCGTAAGTGATCCACTTTTCATCACTAGTGACCAACCGCTTCAGAAATGGGTCGATTTTGTTGCGATTCAGCAGCGATTTGCAGATGGAAATTCGGTCCATGAGGTTTTTTTTTCGTTAACTCGTGTGGCACCTATACATCGAGCTTCTTTTTGTATCCAGCCTTATTCAACTGGTTCCAAACGGTTTTTTGTGTAATCTTTAGCTCTTGGGCAATCGAAACAGTGCTTACATGACGGTCGGACTCGACAATGTCCATGATTTTATCAATATTTTCGACAATTGGCCTTCCAGTGCGTGGTGCATCTTTGACATCGAAATTACCGGAACGGAATCGACGAAACCAAAATTGCGTGTGATTGGCTGTTACAGTATCAGGACCATAAAACACTATTCGCATTTTCAGCCGCCTGGCTTGCGTTTTCGCCTTTATCGAAGAAAAACTGTAAAATATAGCGTATTTTCTCTTTGCTAGTGTCCAGCTTCGACGCGCGCTCAAACAAAACTGAGTCAACTAATCACAAAACTGTCAGAAAAGTTTTTTTAGTACGAAATCTCATCTTCCTAACGCCATCTAGTGGAACACGATCGGACTTATACAACGCGAGATACAGATAACTAAAGCCATCTATTGGAAAAATAATGGATTTCTTTTTACTACACCTAATATATATGTATGTATGTACATATGTTGTACAAATAAGATATAATTTCAAACGATTCTCATATAACTATAGTAAATAATATTTTATACATACATAACATGTTTTATGAAAGAGTTAAATGACAGGGTATGTACAATACATATACATATAACATATACAATGAAATAATAAAGTGTATATATATATATACGAGGGCGATCCGATAAGTACTTAGCCTTACCGCCCGATGGCGCCACTATCGCAAGAGAAATTTACTATCGTGTAGTACATTCTCGTAGACGGCTGCTGTCGAAATTTCAGCCGAATCGGAATTGTAGTTTTGTTTTGACCGCGTGTGGAAGCGGGCGTGTCCGCGGATTTTAGAAAAATGGAAAAAGAGCAATCGGTCGGTGATTCGATTCTTGTTTTTGGAAGGGAAATCGCGCAGCGAAAACAAAGAGCGCTTGGATGCTGTGTACGGTGACTCTTCTCCTTCGATGGCGACCGTCAAAAATTGATTTAACGAGTTTCAACGTGGTCGCACGTCGGTTTTTGATGAGCCACGCCCAGGTGCCCCGAAAATGGCTATCACGGAGGATAACATGACAAAAATCCACGATCTCGTATTGGCAGACCGCCGATTGAAGGTGCGCAAGATAGCTGAGACAGTAGGCATCTCAAAAGACCGCGTGGGTCATATCCTGCATGAAATTTTAGGCATGAGAAAGCTGTCGGCGCGATGGGTGCCGCGTTTGCTCACTCCGGACAACAAGCGCAACCGTGAAACCACTTCAGAGCAGTGTTTGACGCTGTTTAAGCGCAATCCGAAGGAGTTTCTGCGTCGTTTCGTGACCGTCGACGAAACATGGATCCACTGGTATACACCAGAGACCAAGGAACAGTCGAAACAGTGGACTTCACTCGGCGAACGTGCTCCGAAGAAGGCGAAGACTGTTCTATCGGCCGGAACGGAAAGGTGATGGCCACCGTTTTCTGGGATTCACAAGGTGTGATCTACATCGACTACCTGGAGAAGGGCAAAACGGTCACAGAGCTGTACTATGCCGAATTATTGGGCCGATTCGACGCCGAATTGCAGAAAAAACGGCCCCATTTGGCGAAGAAAAAAGTGCTCTTCCACCATGACAACGCACCGGCTCACACCTCCGCCCTCGCCACGGTCAAATTGGTCGAATTGGGCTACGAACTGCTGCCCCATCCACCGTATTCTCCAGATTTGGCCCCGTGCGACTTCTTTTTGTTTCCAAACTTGAAAAAGTCACTCGCCGGGCAGAAATTTGAGTCGAATGAGGAGGTCATCGCCGCCACGGAGGCCTACTTTGCAGACCTCGAGAAAACGTATTTTTCAGACGGGTTAAAGAAGTTGGAGCATCGCTGGGTCAAGTGTATCGAGCTAAAAGGAGACTATGTTGAGAAATAAATCGCCACTTTTCCAAAACTTTTCGTTTTTCTTTTGTAGGCTAAGTACTTATCGGACCACCCTCGTATACACACACACACATGCATACACACACACACTCTCTCTCTCTCTCTTTTTCCTGTTCTCTCTCTCTCTCTCTCTCTCTCTCTCTCCTCTCTCTTTGTCGTGTGCAATAAATGATATCTAACGATATGAATATTATGTGTTAATAATTGCAGTAGGGCACTATCTATTTTGACATTTCTTTTTTCAGTTTCGATTCTTGTAAGTCATAAATATTGATTTATTATGGTCTCTCTCTCTCTCTTTTTCCCGTTCTCTCTCTCTCTCTCTCTCTCTCTCTCTCTCTCTCACTCTCATTCCTCTCTCACTCTTTTCTCATAATAATATACGTGTATATGTATATTATTACGAATATGTAAACATATATACCAAGGGGCACAAATGTTGGGAAAAGCTAAGCGATTCGCAAATATTGTTGTACACGTAGACGTAGACGCAGACAATACCTAAAAAATGCTTATGTACGTATGTACGTATATATATGTACATATGTATGTACGTATATACGTAAGTATTTACGTACATCTGAACGTACGTATGTACGTATGTACGTAAGTATTTACGTATGTATGAACATTTGTATGTACGTATGTATGTATGTATATACATGTGTACATATGTATGTACGTATGTACATATGTATATACCAATATAGGTATGTATGTAGTACATATGTATCTATACTGTATCTGTATATCAATATATACGTATGTGTGTACATATGTGTACGTATATCTTACACTTTCTCACTCTCTCATTCTCCCACTCCCTCACTCTCTCACTCTCTCATTCCTTCACACTCTTCCTCATTCTCTCTCCCTCTATCTCTCCCCCTCTCTCTCCTCTCTCTCTCCTCCTCTCTCTCACCCTCTCTCTCCTCTCTCTCACATTTTCTCTCTCTCATTCCTCTCTCTCTCTCTCTCTCGCTCTCACTCCTCTCTCTCAATCCTCTCTCTCACTTTCTCTTTCGCACATTTTGTCCTATATTGTATTCTATAGCATATCCCTCGCTTACACGCTCGCATTCGCTGCTGTCTGCTTGTTCAGCGCTCTCGTAGCATCCCTGGTGTCGGAAAAGCGAGATGCACATATCCCCACTCTTATGCGTCCGAAGTTTCTTACTTTCTTACTTTCTTACTGAATCGAAATTTTCCGTGATTCGGACTTTTACTTAAAATACCTCCACTTAGAGACAACGTACACAAAAATCACAAGAATATTTTGCTTCCTATTTTTTAAGACCGAATCGATTGGGACTAAAAAAATCTCGATCGGTTCATCCATTGCTGAGATATGAATATCTCACCTCGTATCAACTCGCAGTTTCGCGTATAATAGGCACTACCGTGCCTCTTGATTGCAATATATATTCCATCTTAAATAGCAAGATCATGTCAAATGATGTTTTTGTTATGTCTTATGTACATTAGAAACGTTATTTAATGTCACTTGCTACTTTAACTTAAACGTTATACATCGCATTGGAGTATAAATAATATATTTCGGGAATAATATAGGGCATCCCATTTTAAATCAGTCAGACAAAAATCTCGAAAAATAAGAAAGATATTAAGAAACGTTTCAGACAAAAAGAGTAAATAGAATAAAAACATCTAACATTATTTTTTCATTCAAGAAATAGTTAGCGAGATATCGTAAGTTAAATATTGGAAAAGTTACCAACTTTTCCTTAAATATTTAAAAAAATATTAGGCAAATAAAAAAATGTTTCAGATAAAAGTTGTTCAAATTAATTCATAGAAAAAGAAGATAATAAAAAAATGGGATTTCCATTTAAGAAAAATAATAATCAGTGAATATCGAAAGTGGCATCATCTGTAAACAAAATGATATAGTTATTCCATGTACCCCTTGAAATTATATAACTTTTGTTTAAAACTTTGTCTAAAACATTTTTTTCTAAAATGTTTAGTTTTCGAGATATAACAGTTGTAAAATTTTAAAATAAAAGCAGAAAAGTCCAAACTAAAAGATGTGAATACATCACAGAAAACTGAGTTGCTTACATCTTCAGGAGAAAAATAATTAACAAATATAACATTTCAACGATAACATTTCAAATCTAATATTAGATTAACTAATATAAAATTAACTCTTATGAAAGGAACATTCAAATATTGAGTGTTTACACTCAATTATTCGAATTTACTCTCAAATATATATTCAAATTTGAGTGTTTTTTTCCGTGAGAATTCTATAACTTTACAGTATTATAATAATATTATTGTGATATATCACTACGACAATATTACTATGATATATTATCACAATATTACTGTAGTATATCACCATAATATTACTGTGATATATTTCGGCGAACATTTTAATATTACTGTGATATCACTGTAATAATGTAGTAATATTTCTACTATATTACGTTGTAATATTGCAATGGAGAAGTAATATTATTGTGATATTGCTGTAATATTATGTGGGTTGTCATTGTAGTCGTCAGTTCATCGTCGCTAGTTTTTCAGTGGCGGCGGCGCGCGCACTTCGAGTCGCGCGTTTAGTTCGCGCCGCTTGAGGGTTAGTAGCTGCTGCGCGGCCGCGTGCTTCGTTAACACTTTGTTAGTCTTCTCTGTTGCATAGTCAATAATCGACCGGTACCTGGTGAATATTTTCCGGCGACAATTAGTGATAGGTAAAAGGGGAGAGAAAAACCGGAGCGAGAGAAAATAAAGACGCGTACCGCCGCCTAAATTTCGCAGGGCGGGGGGGGGGGACGGGGAGAGTCGGAATCAAGAAAACAAATTTGACACGATAACATCGGCGTGCGCGTTCGAGTGTATGTGTCGACCGTCGCGCAGTTTTACGCTGTCTATCCACACCGGCCTCTTCGGCGATCACAGGTCATTTTCGCGACGACGGCGGTACATAAAATCTCGAGACGTCATAGATTACGAGAGTGGAGAGATTCAAGCCGTACTTGTCATAATTGCCGTTAGATTTTCCTCGTCGTTTGTCTTTCCTCCCCGAGTGAGGTGAAATACCTCTCGGCGGGAAAATGCAAACCAGTAGAACTGCGGCGATACGAGCGAATCGATCGGTTATGGTCGAGCGATTTAACGCGATGATTGATACCGTTTGCAATCGGTCGCGAATGTGAAGCCGCTAATTCGCTCGGCTGTTCAAGTTTCTTTACTTACGTATTCCATACACCGTGACCTCGCGATACTTTACTGAGACTATCCCTTTTCTCGGAGATAATGGCCGGGAGCAGTGGTAGTTCTTTTTGCCCGTCAAGTTGCCCGTCAACTCGAACGACATGTCGCGTCGGACGTTGCAACTCGACGGACGCGTCGAAGCTCTCGCCGTATCCGATATTCTAGCCGAAGCTAGCGTGGTCTTGGCACTTTTTCTTTTTCTTTTTAGAACTTGCACCGGCTCACACGATTTCCGAGTCGAGAAGAAAATTCATCCGTCTCCGTCTTTCGTTCGGCATAGCGCACATCGTCACGCTCACATGAGATCCATTAACGTCGCGAGACGCATCGAGACTTTCCGGTGAAAATTCTCGTAATTTTAACCTCAATGGTTTGAACGTCCGCCATCGATTATCGCAATGCGAAAGAAAGCACTCTGTCGAGACGCGAGACATTTCCTGTTTTCCCGTTGCAATAAACAACGAGCCTGACCAGACTGAATCTCTTCCTCTCGCCGCCAAGTAGGAAGGCAAGGAGAAAAAAGATTTAAATTCACCGGGAGTGTCGCGACAGATGAACGACAACGCGCGAATTAGCCGAACAATCGCAAACGGAACGAATGCATCTCGAGAGTGCCCGACGCGTGTTCGACTTGGTGAAAATTCACCGTCGTTGGAGGTGTTCCGCTCTGAATTCTCAAATATTCCTCGCGATACCAGTGCGATCGCGAAGGTGACATCCTCGCGCGAATTAACAGACAAAAGGTGTGCGGCAAAAGTACGGACACGATTACGGCACGAAACTGACGTGAAGCCGCGCTCGGCTCGATGGCTGCGAACGAACATTCGTCACGACGATCGCCACGGAAGCACAGGCTGTCGCCACTGAACCGATCGCACTTATATAATCGTTTAACACCGATTGATAAGAAAGACACGCCCTGCATCACGATCGTTGCCACACATCCAGAACTTTATCGCCGGTCGTCCGCTCTGTCCGCACCGAGGAAACGGACTCTGTAGCTTTCGTCGATAGACTTGTAGCGGAACGTGGGGCCACCTAGCTGTCCACCAGACGTTGTTCTTGATGAGTATATGTTCTTGTGCACTATATAGTTGAAATTACTCGAATGGACGCCGTCGTACAATTACCGCGCGAAACACACGCGAGACTCAAGTGGTGATCCGCGCGCGAAGACGTCACTCGTACAAAACCAATAAGGAAGCTCTCTTCGATTTGAACCTGCCTCCATCCCCACTCGCAAACCAAGGTAAGATCAGGTCTGTACCGACGTAGGACTGTCAGTCCTATTCTGCGCATGTAATTAATTTCCTCGAGATTAGTTTCCTTTCGCAAAGTGAAATATATCGCGTAACTCGGGCACTTACGGCCAACGCGTTAGTGTTGTTTGTTTAATGAGCGAAGTGTCCGATGCGGTTTTTCGGGTGTGCTGAGTTTTACATAACGATTGCATTTTCGTTAATTGTGATTGATGATCATTGATTGTTTGGTTATTGGTTGACCGTCGGTCCTCTATCTTGAGATTGTAACGGTTACGTGCTCGAGACAGTTTCCGTCTCAGTTTTGGATGGTTGCCCAGCCGGTGATGCGTATTGGCATTTGGTCACATATAAGGATTTGCAAGTCATTCGTCGGATCGATGATTTCAATGTTATAGTTTCTCTCGTCTAGCACGAAGATCCTTTTTTATTCTGGTCCAGCGCAAACGGGAAAGTGAATTTAGATGTTGAATTGTGGAACTGAAAGTTCCACTCAGCGCATCTTACTACATTGCGCACCGTCGTGTCCTTTGAGGTACTCATTCTGTATCTTCGTCGAAGGACTCTCGTAGCGAATGATGAAATTAAGAGAAATTGAGAGAAATGTATGTCACGAAAGCGATATAAATTCATAAGTTTTTTGAAACTCGATATTTTATCGAGAGGTTTCCTTTTGAATTTCTTTCACTTTTTGTCATGTTCCTTTATTCCACATATAAATCGTCCTTTTCGACGAAATTAGAATCAAACGATATTTATCCCGGAACATAATTTGGTCACATATAAGGACTTATATAAGGACATATAAGGACAAAAGTCATTCGTTGGGTCGGTGATGATTTTATTGGCTTGTTGGCAATTTTTCTCTAATCATTCTTCTAAATCACTCATAAACAATTAAGCGAGTCGAGAGCAGAAAAAACAGAATGAAATTCGTACCGTTACAATCTAATCTCATTTCGACAATTTTGGAATTCGCGTAATGAATTTCTGCTCGCGAGTTTCTACGCTCTGATTAATTACCGCATTCGTTAGAAATATGCTTGACGGATGCCGCTTTATCCATCTCGGAGAAATATTATTCCAACAGGATTTCCATGCATACTTGGGATATTGATTAGAATTACTAAATATTTATTGCTAGATATAACTTTGCACTATTTTTAGAGATTGACTTCCTCGATAGCTGAGCAACGTCAAAGCGATCATTCGGTTGATTTCGCAGCATTTCTATCGCAATATTCTGCGATAGACGTGGAAAATCTGTCTTCGTTTGCAATAATAAAAATTTCAGTAATTTCTCCATTATTTGTATCTGAATAATTTAAGGTATAGTTGCGTAACGTTCGCGGGAAATTAATACGGCATAATGCGCTATGCGCATAAGCGCGTTTTAATCACTTGCAAGAGAGAATGTGTGAAAGAACGAACAGCACGAAGAGCACAAGGAATATTTATTCTCCGGTAAATACACATGTCGAAGCTTCCTGTCATTAATTTTTTTAGTGGGAACTCCGTGAGATAGTGAATGAAATTCCACTCGCCGGGATCAGTTGAGGGATCAGCGCAGACTTTCGAGGAGGCCATACTTTATATCTGCTTTAATACCACGAGAGCGCAATAAGCCGTTCCTATTATAAATGTTTTCTCCGCTCCGAAGGAACTGTATCCTGGAACGGCCGATTCTCCAAACCGCGACGGGAAGATTCGGTGTCGATAGCGCACGGCTTATAACCAAATCAGCAATCGTAATAGAATAACCGTAACGGGGTAATCGCAATCCTCGCTAAGATTGAGCACGCTTCAATTCCCGAACATGCCCGTATCTTTATTAACGTAGTCAACTGTAGCCGCGTAATTCGTTTTATCATTCGTTCGATTAGCGTAAAATCACGCCTAACAATGAGGTCAAACATGTTCGTTGATTATATAAATAGCACAAAAAAAGCAGGATCTCTTAAATGGACTTTCGTTGTTTCCGAGGTGTCGTTATTGTCACTTCATGTAAATTTAGCGAGCCGGAAATCGCGATACATCCCGCGAATATAAATTGCTTCACGCGTTTGTTTAATCGATCTCTATCAGTCTCCGCGCGATTTGATCGCTTGGATTAAAGACTTGCACATTTTTGCACGTTAGCAACATGGCAAAATCAGTTTCAGCCGGGCAAAAACGACGACCTTTGAGTGTATTAGGTTGCACTAGTAACGTGCATTTAGTAGAAACTAGACAGTTAATTCTCAATCTGAAATAACATCGCAATATAGACGTAGGTCAGATTTGTAACGACACGTTTACCGCTCTCAATGCGCACAATTCGTAGTTTCTCTCGTCTAACACGAAGATTCTTTTTTATTCTGGTCCAGCGGTAAAATGCTGCAAATGGGGCAGTAGCTAAATGTTTGTCACACGCAAACGGGAAAGTGAATTTAGATGTTGAATTATGGAACTGTTGAAAGTGCATCTCGCCACATTGCGCGCCGTCGTGTGGTTTGAAGTACTCATTCTATACCTTCGTCGAGGGACTCTCGTAGCGAATGATGAAATTAAGAGAAATTAATAGGAATGCATGTCGCGAAAGCGATATAAATTCATAAGTTTCTTGAAACTCAATATTTTGTCGAGAGATTTCGATTTCCTGTTGAATTTCTCTCACTTCTTGTCATGTCCTTTATTCCACATATAAACGTTCTTTTCGACGAAATTATAATCAAACGATATTTATCCCGGAATATAATTTGGTCACATATAAAGGCTTGCAAAAGTCATTCGTCGGGTCGGTGATGATTTTATTGGCTTGTTGGCAATTTTTCTCTAATCATTCTTCTAAATCACTCATAAATAATTAAGCGAGTCGAGAGCAGAAAAAAACAGAATGAAATTCGTTCCAATCTAATCTCATTTCGACAATTTTGGAATTCACGTAATTAATTTCTGTTCGCGAGTTTCTACGTTCTGATTAATTATCGCGTTCGTTAGAAATACGTTTGACGGACGCCGCTTTATCCATCTCGGAGAAATGCTATTCCAGCAGGATTTTCATGCATAGTTGGA
This sequence comes from Harpegnathos saltator, assembly GCF_003227715.2. Taxonomy (NCBI): domain Eukaryota; kingdom Metazoa; phylum Arthropoda; class Insecta; order Hymenoptera; family Formicidae; genus Harpegnathos; species Harpegnathos saltator. The sequence continues at coordinate 297,858 of NW_020229950.1, read as the reverse complement.
ATATTGATTTGAATTGCTAAGTATTTATTATTTGATATAATTTTGCACTCTTTTTAGAGATTGACTTTCTTCATGGCTAAGCAACATCAAAGCGATCATTCGATTGATACCGCAGCATGTCTACCGCAATATTCTGCGATAAACGTGCGATCCCCGTTTCACGCTATAATGAAGTTCCCTAAACTTTATTTTCTCTTTACTTTCCCGTTATTTCTCTTTCTTTCTTTAACCATTTGAAGCATAGTGAGATCCCACAATCCCACCTTCTTTTTCTTCATTTTTAACTATTTAAGCTATCTTTTTGACATTTTCGTCCGAATTTTTGTCACTTCTAAGATATGTTAGGTATTGATATACGTGCTAAAAGTGTAAAATGTCAATATTTATTAAACTTGAACTTCCTGTAAATAAACAAATTGCATAAAATTATATATTTTTCAGTAAAAATTCTTTTAACGGTGATCTATAAAAACAGTCGTAACGAAACTTGTTCATTTTACGTTTTTGAGGTCGCCGATTACGAATCCGGGGTCAGAATTACAATTCAAACTGGAGGATCCAATATGGTAGACAAAAATGTTCAAAATCCTTCTGTTTTCACAGAAATAGGTACATGGGAGTTTTTTGGGTCGCTGATTACGAATTTGTTATTATTGGGTGAGTGCAAAAGTTCGTGCGGAGTTTGTGAGTAAAAGTCACACAGTGATTAGGCAAACAAAAATCTTTATTCAATCAATGATATATTCTCCATCGTTTTCTATAATCTTTTCCCAACGTTCTGGCAGCATACGGATGCCTCGATCATAAAAACTGCGCGGTTTAGATTCGAAGAACGAAGAGACGCCGTTTTTTAAGGCCTCCAAAGAGTCAAAGTTTTTTCCATTTAAATAATTTTGCAATGACCGGAACAAGTGATAGTCAGATAGTGCGATATCAGGAGAATACGGTGGATGCGTTAAGACATCCCATTTCAGGCTCTTCAGTTTGCGCAGCATCTTTTTCGAAACGTGTGGTCTGGCGTTCTCGTGATGAAAGACGACTCCCTTGCGATTTGACAAAATCGGACGTTTCTCTTTTATTTCTCGATTCAGATTGGTTAATTGGCGACAGTACTTGTCCGAATCAATCGTTTCGCCAGCGGGGAGAAGCTCGAAATAGATTATGCCCTTGCAATCCCACCAAACAGAGAGCATCACCTTCATCGGGTGCAAACTGGCCTTTGGCATTGCGTCACCATGCTCACCTGATTGTTTCCATGTCCGTTTGCGCTGAACATTGTTGTAGAAGACCCATTTCTCATCACCCGTCACTAGTCGATCCAAAAACGACTTGTTATTGAGCCGCCCGAGTAAAGAAACGGCTGCAGAAATTCGCTTGATTTTGTTCTTCTCGGTCAGCAAATGGGGCACCCATATATCGAGCTTCAAATCGAATCCCATCTTTTTTAAACGCCGAAAAGCGGTTGATCGGTCAACGTTTAGTGAGTAGTAGCAACTTCTTCTGTTGAAATTCGCGGATTATTGAGCACTAAAGTACGCAAAACATCGTCATCAATGTCAGAAGGTCGTCCAGAGCGTGGCTCGTCTTCAAGGTTAAATTCTCCGCGCCGAAATTTAGCAAACCATTTTTCCACAGTTCGTTTAGCTGGTGCTTCATCCTGATAAACATCCTGAATGTTTTTTACGGCTGCGGCAACGTTTATTCCCTTCCGAAACTCGTAAAGCATAACATGCCGTAAATGCACCTTATCGATACTCATTTTTAAAGTGATATTTCTCGAAGCAGTTTGTATGAAAACAAATGATTTTTTTTTTAATAACAGCTGAAGACGTCACCTTTCCAACGTTATATAATATGTAGATGGAAGTATTAATGACAACACTTTACGACGCTTATAACTCCATCTATTGAAACTCCGCACGAACTTTTGCACTCACCCAATAGATTTCCCAAATTCAAAATGGCGGATCCAATATGGTAGACAAAAATGTTCAAAATCCTTCTATTTCCACAGAAATAGGTACATGGGAGTTTTTTGGGTCGCTGATTACGAATTTGTTATTAGATTTCCCAAATTCAAAATGGCGGATCCAATATGATGGACAAAAATATTCAAAATCCTTCGATTTCGATAGAAATAGGTACATGGAGGTTTTTTGGATCGCTGATTACGAATTTGTTATTAGATTTCCAAAATTGAAAATGGCGGATCCAATATGATGGACAAAAATATTCAAAATCCTTCGATTTCGATAGAAATAGGTACATGGAGGTTTTTTGGGTCGCTGATTACGAATTTGTTATTAGATTTCCAAAATTGAAAATGGCGGATCCAATATGATGGACAAAAATATTCAAAATCCTTCGATTTCGATAGAAATAGGTACATGGAGGTTTCTTGGGTAGCTGATCACGAATTTATTATCAGATTTCCATAATATCATATCAAAGTTAGCCATTTGAAGTCGTCATATTAAATTCCCCATTTTCAATTTTAAAATTTTGACTAAAATTTTGAGATTCGTAATCAGCGACCCAGGAAACCCTTATATATAATCATTTTACATAATCAGTAATATATAATCAGTTTCTTTTATTATTGCATAGAAAAATTCGTGTGTCAAGGGGTTAACACTCGATTTCTCCATTCGACTGTTAAATGTTCTTCAATTTCATCTTAAACGCAGGTAATTTCATGGAAAAACGCTGACGAAGGCTATATAATTTACTATTTTAAGGAGTTAGACTACCTTGGACGGGTCAAAATCATTATCATTTCCGGGAATTTTTTCTGAGGACATAACAAAAGCAATACAAAAATGAAAATAAGGTATTTATTGAGCGACTTTTTAAGAAAAAAAAGTATTTTTTGTAAATATTTTAAACAAAGTGGCGGCGTTGATTTAGAAATACTTTTTTTGTGGAAATGGTACATTTGAAAAAAAATGTCATATTTTGACCTAAAAATTTCGTACAAAAGTGTTAATTGTAAAAAAAGTTTTTAATATTTCGCAAAATCCATATATACTTCTTCACTTTCTAGTATTTAGATAGTAAAAATTTTTTCGTTTTTGTTTTACGTCCAATGCTATAGCCGTGAAACTGAACATCACTGAGAGCGTCGATCAAAAAAGTCTAACGCCTTAGCTCAAGTTAGCTTGTTAAAAGAAAATCCCAGAATGCGAGGGCTAAACACGAGTTCCTTCTGCTAGCAGCTGCGCGTCGTACGCACTATTGTCTATATGAGAAAGTGAGTCGGACTCTGCGAGCGGATGTGGCGGCATTCTCGTCTAATTTACGATGCAGTTAGCCGCTTGAGGAACAACGCCGCGTCTTAACTCGATAAATTCGTCCAGCGGTGGATGACCATCGTTGTGAGTTATCAGGCTAGTTAATAATACGCCGTGCTATTTCGCGCAAATATTACACTGAGAGAAAAGTATGTGATATTTGGAACTACTGATATTACGAACTACGTATAATGATATAGTAACTAAATTATAGTCCAAAATATCATACTTATAGTAAGTATTACCATAATATCGGTAATAATTACGATATAGGCATAATATAACCGACCATATAATATTTTTACTAAGAATTATAGTAATTTAAACTAAAATTATTGTATGGATATAAATATAAAATGGTAGGTAAAGTAACTCTTTTATATAGTCAATATTACCTGAATATTTGCTAAATGATAACAGATGTAACTATATGAATATTAAATCTCACTATATTTGTGAATGGAAAATTACCATATATGTGGTAAAAGTAACTAAACAATTATTTAAGACAATCATTGACTATATATTTGTGTTTATTCTACTATATTTTGCAGGTTTTCACGAACTATAAAAATATGGTTGACGCCAAAATGAACTATAAAATATAGTGAAATTATAGTTAATTCAACTATATTTTTCTATCAATGTACAATTATATTTGCGATTCGCTCGCAGAAGCGAACGATCGCACCGTGCGATATTCTTTTTCTCCTGCTTTTTCCTTCCCTTCCAAGCTGTTATTAACGCATATGGTTATCTTCAATATACCGACAAACGTGTCAACGTCAAAACGGATTGTAGTTTCGTATTAATGTAATTGGAATAGTCCTGACGTGGTGCGACTCGACGCCGAGATAATGTGTAAATAATTGCGACGAGCTGTCCTCCGCTGTTTCTATGACGTGTTTTTCGCCACGACGATTAATGTACGTCAACTCCGAGGATTTATCATCGTCATCCGAATGGAACACATCGTGCAGCGCTACAGCGGGCGCAGAAACCAGAGCTCGGGCTAATTAGATAATATCGACATTTTCAGCACGTTCACGGACGAATAGTTTATTTTTCTCGCCGCGCTTCCGTCATGATTTTACGCTTACTTAATTGCGCTTAATTATGGAAATGAAGAGATAAAAATTAACGCTCCTGATCACGTGTCAGACACACCTACGAGATACGAATGAATAATTTACTGCGGCGATTCGGCCTCAATTTTCGCGAAAGAAATTCTCGGTAATTTATCCGGGATAAATCGACTCGATCTCCTTCACCAGGGAGGAGAGGGAGATGTTAATTTTTTATTCCATTCCCCTCGCTCCCTTCGCCTACAGTTATACATCTACGATCTGTTATTTGTCGATACGTTCGCATTTCACAACAGCCTACAATTTCACCGAATTGCCGCCTATTATCGTCACTCTACGCCTATAAACGGTAAAATATCTCGAAGTTTCAAAATGATCCCGCGCAAATCATACCGTCTTCGTAAAATTCATCTTTCATATTTTACAATCGACGTTTTCATACCATGCTTATGTGCACCTGTGTACAGCCGTTTATATTCGCGACGATGAGTGACCGACCATGTTTATCTCTTGGGATGAATGACGTATGCGAGCGAGTAACACGAGTTTCTCCTGACTGCTCTCGGGACGCGTACTGGGCGTATCCTGATCATCCCATATGCTCAGGACATTTAGAATACTCCCCGAGATATTCTGGACATTAATTTGAGACGGTCTCGCACTGTCACAAATATGTTTGAGTCGTATCGCTCGTTATACTAAATAAGTTAGATCAGAGTAAATATAGATGTTACGTATTCTACTATAACCTAACCTAACCTAACCTAACCTAAGCAGAGAAGTGACATCGAATGATATATCAGCGTCAATAATACATCATTTGACGTTTTCGTGCCCATTTGAGAGTAGCAGATAATAAGATAAATCCCTTCTTCGCCCGAAAGATTCAACAAATTTTACGAGGCATTCGATGACCTCAGGGTGACCTCAGAACGTATCTTGCTGCAAGCGTATGGATTCAAGTCGCCTAATAAAGCCGTTGAATAAATATTAATTTATGGACATGGGACTGCACGTTTCCTCGCACTCGCTTTGTCTCGTCTGACTTCCTAGCTCGCTGACGTCGTAACACTATCAGCCGCTCCGTTCATATTGATGGGCCTATCGCGTATTGGAGGATGATGTGATCGATGTAGTATCTGCTGCTTGTCTTGCTGGGCATGCATCCATAAAGCGAGCAAAACGAGCGTAGGGAACGTTTTCTCGCACACCCCTCGTCTCTTCGTACGTAATGATCACGTCGACGAGGGTTACGTTCCGATATTTACTGCGAGTACTGAAAATACATAGTTTGTGTCACGTCACAATATTATATATTTTCAGTGCTGGCAGTGTATATCGGAACGCAGCCGAGAGCATTATTGAGTGACCTTTTCTCCTTCGTCTCTTCCCGGTTTTCGCTTTTCACGTCCTCCATGCTGGATAGTGTACATGTATATTCGCGTACATACATATCATATATGGTCTGTTCCAAAAGTAATGAGACTGGTTCCATAAAAATCGTTTGATTGAAAATATTTTTAAGTACACTTAAAAATCTTCAAAGTAGGCCCCTCCGGCATCTACACAGCGTTCCCAGCGGGTCTGCCATTGGTCGAAACATTTTTTGAAGTCCTTTTCCGGAATCGCCTTCAGGGCATTCGTCACGGCGGCCTGAACTTCAGGAATGGACCCATTTCCCTTTCTGTCCAGACTTGATCCTTGAAAACAAAAAGAAGTCCGGTGGTGTCTTTCCGTATAATCCAAAAGCTCGTGAGAAATTGCCACACGAGATCTTCTGTTCGTCAGTCAAAATCTTTGGAACCATTTTCGCACAAATTTTTCGCATGTTAAAATCTTCGCTAATAATACGATGCACATCACTTTTTCGCAGTCCAATCTCCTCAACAATTAATCTCACATTTAAACGCCTATCTGAGTCCAACATAGCCTTAACACACTTCACATTATCGTCACTTCTTGATGTTGATTGCCGCCTAGCGCGTTCTTCATCCTTCACGTCTTCCCGTCCTTCTTTAAAGGTTTTATGCTACCTAAACACTTGACTACGGGACAAAGTTTCACTCCCGTAAGCTTCATTTAACATCTCAAACGTGTCCGTAGCGGATTTGCGAAGTTTAACACAAAATTTGATCGCGTAGCGTTGCTCCAACTTTGCCGCATATTGAGCCGTGACGCGATACAAAATTAGCGTTCGCCTAGCGCACTATCAAATCTCTAAAGCCCATGTCACACTACGGATTGAAGATCAAGGACTGCGGATTGAAGATTGAAATTTGACCAATCGGAATAAAGCAAATCAAAACCGAAGTTCGTTGATTTGTCGAAATCTAATCTTCAATCCGCAATCCTTGATCTTCAATCCGTAGTGTGACACGGGCTTTAGACAGCTCAGAAACGATTGACAACGATTGGGCAGTATATCTAACATCCTCCACCATCACACCAGTCTCCATCACTCCTCCCATATCCATTTCTCAATTCGACGCGCTGAAAGCAGTCTCATTCCTTTTGGGGCAGACCATGTGTACAGGGTCTGCCAAAAGTTCCGAAACGGCTAATTATTTAAAAAATAATGATTGTTTAAAACAATGTTTGAAACAAAAGTTGTAGAGCTTAAAAAAAGCTATCAGATATTGATAATTGTTTGACTTTGGAATTACCTTGAGAAACATTATCAAGGTCGACATAAAAATCTTAAATGGAAACTCTAATTTTTTATTACACCGTCTATTCCACCAATTAATTTGAACAACTTTTGTCTGAAACATTTTTTATTTGCCTAATATTTTTTAAGATATTTAAGGATAACTTGGTAACTTTTTCAATATTTAACTTACGATATCTTGCTAACTGTTTGTCGGGATAAAAGAATGGTACTAGACTTTTCTATTCTACTTAGTCTCAAAAATATATTGTTACAATACCACCCTGACTTTTGTTAATTTGATGATTTTGAAATTTCGAAAGATCGATAAATTAACAAAAAATAGAGCATTATTGTACCAATACATTCTTGAGATCAAATAGGATAGAAAAGTCTAGTACCATTTTTTTATCTCGACAAACAGTTAGTGAGATATCGTAAGTTAAATATTGAAAAAGTTACCAAGTTATCCTTAAATATTTCAAAAGATATTAGGCAAATGAAAAAATGTTTTAGACAAAAATTATTCAAATTAATTGATAGAAAAAGACGGTATAATAAAAAATTAGAGTTTCCATTTAAGATTTTCATGTCGACCTTGATAACGTTTCTCAAGGACATTCCAAGGTCAAACAATTATCAATATCTGATAGCTTTTTTTAAGCCCTACAACTTTTGCTTCAAACATTGTTTTAAATCATTATTTTTTAAATCATTAGCCGTTCCGGAACTTTTGGCAGACCCTGTATATAAATGGCCGATGTGTATGTGTGTGTGTGTGTGTGAGAACGGTAAAGCCTCTATTTAGGGCGGTCATTCCCAAAGATCTCATTTTTCCTATACATCATAAAAATCGTCCTCCTGAATAATCACAAGGACTGAGCCATCGTTCGTTGTTTATTAATGACAACAGTTTTTTAAATAGATCGTCGCGTTTTTTGACACTTTGCAACAGTCTTTTTATGCAAAATTGATAAGTATATAAAAATAGTATACACATATGCGCGGGGAGGAAGTGCGAAGATGGAGCTTTCAAGGTATTAACATGTACGAAGGACGAGATAATTGGAAGTGCCTCCCCTAGATAGAATACCTTGCGGGATGTTGCGCGAACTTTATGGCACATTACGCGCTTGCGCACGTTACCAAAACAACAGTTAAGACTAAATTGAATCGGACAAGGTTGCCGAAGGATACGAGTAAAAATAAGCGACGTTGAAATTTGCACATGTATCTCGTGAATAACTTTTTTCCTTGCATGATTCTTTCTCTTTTTCTCCAGTCCATATTGTAACAAGCTGATTGTGTGGAAGTTATCGAGTGCTTTCATAAATCTTCTGTCCTCCCTCTTCTCCGGTCTTTTAAATGAAGAGAATAGAATTTATCCCATGCTCTTTTTACTTCGAGCAGTATTTATTTTGATTGAGACATATCCAGATATCGCATAATGCTCCAAAATTACTTTGAATGTGTCCAGAATGTCCTGAAGAGCCGATCAATACATATCCTAGATGTTCTGAACGCATCCAGGATGATCTCAGGTTACTTATGTCATGAGAGCGTTGATTTAAATCGATCTTGATAAGATCGTTGAGCAAATATGAATCTAATTTAGGAAATATATGTGTGTGTGCGATTATGTGTGTATGCGTTTTCGACCGCGTTGAATATAGCTTTTTATATATTTTATCCATAGGCGTATATTTTTACATGTTTTATCCGCAGGTATACAATATTTGCATATTTTACCGCTCCTCCACGACTTTTAACACTTATTTTCTTTCATATATATTACTCTCTTTGCAGTATGCGAATGTCTTCGCTGTTTTGTAAAAAAAACTCATCTATATGTGAAAATAGAAGGAATTACATGGAAACATCTTCTAAAATGGCAATAGGTCTCTTTGAAAGTACTACTCTTTATAGCTACACATTATACAAAGATATCTTTTTTATTATTATTAGGCTTTATTTATTGCATTCTCATAAAGTAGGAAATGCGCGCATTGTAAAATTCATTTCGATGTTGCTCGCATCACTGCTTTTTTAAATTACACTAGAACACTACAAGCGCGCGCTACGCGCACGTCATTTTAGCTTATTCATATTAAAGTTCAGAATAAATATGGCAATGTAGAACGGATTGAGGTGAATATAAAAGTCCCATATCGTTTTGCGATATTAGCAATAATATTCAAAATATTAATTAAAAAAAATTGGTGAATGGTCATGCGCGATATGGTAGAAGAGTTGCGGTAGCAATGTGTACTATTGTGTGCTTGTACTTTAGGTCAAATATATTGTGCGTCATTATTTACCAATCTTCTTTCTAATTAATATCTCGACTATTATTGCAAATACGCAAAACGATATGGGACTTTTATGTTCACCTCAACCTGTTTTATATTCCCACAAAATATTTAGAGGAGAGTGTAGGACACCCTGTAGATTACTATTTTCGCTATTAGGAATAGTTTCATAAATTTAGTTTCCTCAGAACAATCAATGATAAATATTTTAACATTTTGGAAAAACTATAAATTCGTGAAGCTGCTACTGAAGTCAAACTGGTAATATCCTGACAAAAACAGTATGTGAAATCCATGTGAATTCCACGTGCTGTTTTTGTCGAATTGTGACCGGAGACAAAAAATGGATTTATTATGACAATCCCAATCACAAAAGATCGTGGGTAAATCCCAAAGAACCCACTACGTCACAACCAAAACGAAATATCCATGGTTACAAGATCCTTCTGTGTATCTGGTAGGACATGCTGTATTACGAGCTATTAAAACCACCTCAGACTAATTCACCGAATGTACTATTCGAATTTAGATATCGATTATATATCTTTTACCCTAGCGTAATCTCATGTATCGAAAATGAAAATAATAAGACGCAAATATGAGTCGTGATGATCAAGGACATTATATGACAATAAAAGGGACTGATATAAAAGGGATTCCGAATTATTTACATAAAGATTCCAGGATGTATAAACATAACTGGCAATGAGTACGCTTACTCGAAAACAAAACAAGCCGCGCAAAGAATAATATCTAAACATACACGTGATTTAAACAGAAATAGGATTCTTTGTCCAAAAAATCTTTTTCAACATATCAAAGCGGAAACTATAAATGAGATAAAATCTATGATATGAGTTAGAATAGATTAAAATATATTATTAAAAATAGGAAGCCCTGCTGATCTCTACCGAAGAACAAATCATCATATAAAAGTAAAAATGACGTCATAATGAAATAAAAATGACGTCATTTTGACGTCATCTTCACTTTTATATGATTATTTGTTCTACTTGGGTATAAAGTCTCGAGGTAAAAATTTATTAATTTACACATAATGTTAAATATTATACTGTAAATGTATGCGTAATATATTCGTATAATTTTAAAATTATATATATAATTCTATATAAACACAATTTTTAACATATTTATTATCTCGCTGGTTACCAAGATAAACTCGTAATGCTTGCCAAGATCGAACTCGTGAAAAAGCAACATAAAGTTGTCCGTAATTAAAAACATCTTTACGAAGATCTATTCCTACTTTACCGAACGTTTGACCCTGAGATTTGTTAATTGTCATAGCGAAAGCTAATTTTATGGGAAATTGTCTTCTTTTAAAAGTAAAAGGCTATACATTTTCATAATATAGTGTTATACGATTTAAGAAAACAATGTCTCCTGTTTTATCTCCAGTCAAAATTTTGCATTTTAATAAATTATTTGCAAGTTCAAGAACTATTAATCTGGTGCCGTTACAAAGACCTTCATTGATGCTAAGATTTCTGATTAACATAACAATACAATTTGGTCTTAAACGTAATTCATGAGGAGGAAGACATGGTGGAGAAAGACTATTTAAATATTCTGGTAATAAAGCTTCAACAATATCACCATTATTATCATTATCTATAGCATTATCTATATTTGTATAAATTCGTTCGTCGTAGAACAAATAATCATATAAAAGTGAAGATGACGTCAAAATGACGTAATTTTGACTTCACTATGACGTCATTTTTACTTTTATATGATGATTTGTTCTTGGGTAGAGATCGGCAGGGCATCCTATTTTTAATAATATATTTTAATCTATTCTAACTCATATCATAGATTTTATCTCATTTATAGTTTCCGCTTTGATATGTTGAAAAAGATTTTTTGGACAAAGAATCCTATTTCTGTTTAAATCACGTGTATGTTCAGATATTATTCTTTGCGCGGCTTGTTTTGTCTTCGAGTAAGCGTATTCATTGCCAGTTATGTTTATACATCCTGGAATCTTTATGTAAATAATTCGGAATCCCTTTTATGTCAGTCCCTTTTATTGTCATATAATGTCCTTGATCATCACGTGCGACTCATATGTGCGTCTTATTATTCTTATTTTCGATACATGAGATTACGCTAGGGTAAAAGATATATAATCGATACTTGCATCTAATAATTCAACAATTTGCTTGTTAATTTCGTTTACATTAGCATTTCTTGCAGAAAGTATTGCCCTTTTAGCTAATTCGTCAAATTCTTTTTTATGAATTATATTGCCATATATATCTGTTACAATATTTGAGTCAATTAGTGTTACACAATATTCAGGAATTTCTATATTATCTCTAGGATAATTTAATATTCCATTACCTATGTCTAATAAAAATTTTGCAAATTGAATTTCTTCCAAATGTACTCGCATATTTTGCATTAAAGAAAAATTTAAGAAATATTTTCAGGTGTAACTAAATTTGATAGAAAGATTCACCGTTTCACTTCGAGTACCTCTTACTTTGATCGGAAGAAGTTGTCTAAAATCACCACCTAATACGATAATTTTTCCACCAAAAGGTAAATCACTGTTCATAATATCAGGTGTAGTAAAAAGAAATCCATTATTTTTGCATTAAATTGAAGGCTTTAATTACCATAGTTAGAATGATCCGATTTAGGTCAAATATGCGCCGTTTTGTTCGATAACTTGTTGCCATTTTGAAGGTAATTTCATTATGCCTCTCTCATAGAAGCCCTCGTCCCTATTGGCAAAAAATTGAGACAGCCGATTTTCACAAGCCTCTCTTGAAGCGAATTTTTCACCAGCAGAATTGTTCGCCATGAACAGGAACAGATGGTAATCACTTGGTGCCAGGTCCGGACTATAAGGTGGATGCATAAGAACCTCCCAACCAAGCTCCCGGAGCTTCTGGCGAGTCACTATCGATGTGTGTGGCCTGGCGTTGTCCTGATGGAACACAATTCCTCTCCTATTGGCCAAAGCTGGCCGCTTCTGGGCGATTGCTTCCTTCAGACGGTCCAATTGTTGACAGTACAGTTCCGAGTTAAGAGTTTTGCCGTAGGGGAGCAGCTCATAGTAGATAATTCCCTGCCAATCCCACCAAACACACAGCAAAACCTTCCTGGCCGTCAATCCTGACTTGGCCACCGTTTCCGCCGGCTCACCGCGATTCGACCACGACCGTTTTCGCTTGACGTTGTCGTAAGTGATCCACTTTTCATCACCAGTGACCAACCGCTTCAGAAATGGGTCGATTTTGTTGCGATTCAGCAGCGATTCGTAGATGGAAATTCGGTCCATGAGGTTTTTTTTCGTTAACTCGTGTGGCACCCATACATCGAGCTTCTTTTTGTATCCAGCCATTCAAATGGTTCCAAACGGTTTTTTGTGCAATCTTTAGCTCTTGGGCAATCGAAACAGTGCTTACATGACGGTCGGACTCGACAATGTCCATGATTTTATCAATATTTTCGACAATTGGCCTTCCAGTGCGTGGTGCATCTTTGACATCGAAATTACCGGAACGGAATCGACGAAACCAAAATTGCGCGTGATTGGCTGTTACAGTATCAGGACCATAAACACTATTCACATTTTCATTCACATCAACCGCCTGGCTTGCGTTTTCGCCTTTATCGAAGAAAAACTGTAAAATATAGCGTATTTTCTCTTTGCTAGTGTCCATCTTTGACGCGCGCTCAAACAAAATTGAGTCAACTAATTACAAAACTGTCACAAAAGTTTTTTTAGTACGAAATCTCATCTTTCTAACGCCATCTAGTGGAACCCGATCGGACTTATACAACGCGAGATACAGATAATTAAAGCCATCTATTGGAAAAATAATGGATTTCTTTTTACTACACCTAATATCACGCAACATTCGATCTACAATCTCTAAAGCATACTGAGGTGCCATAGGTGCTTCATCCCAAATAAAAATATCTATTTCTTTTAAGTATTTAGCTTCTTTTGATTGAATTTTTATAGTAGATTACGAATTGTTAAATAACGGAACTGGCAAACCGAATGTTTTATGAACTGTTTTTTCTTCAGTGAGTAATGTCGCTGCAATTCCTGTAAAGGCCATGGTACATATTTATTTATAATTTTGGCTAAGTAATATATAGTTGTATATACAAATGTTTTGCCTGATCCATCAGGGCCATCGATATAAGAGCAATTGTTACTATTACTATTATTACTTTCTAATCTATTTAATACAATATCGACTATTTCTTTTTGCTTATCATTTAATTGATTGTATTGTCTCGTACCAAATTCTATTATCTGATCAAGCGACATGTAACTTTCCTCTTCAACATTTTCTATTAATTGTTTCATTTGTGAAACGTCTGCAAAACTTTTACCTTCCGTCAGAAGTATACTGTTAATTACAATGTATGCTTTTCTTTGTCCTTATAAAATACCAATGTGTCTCGTATAATCTTCTGACATCTCAACTTTAAATTTTTCCCAAAGTTCTTCTGGATATGACGGTTGACAATGTATCAAAATTCGTACAAATAATCTGCGAAGTTGTCGCGACATCATCCACTTAACCGCTTCATCCACAGTTCGTATCCATTCATCGTCATCTTCAATCAAACCTAAAGCTAAACATGTAGCTGTGAAAGTTGTATAATTTTGTCCATTAGCAGTCCTTAGATTTTCAAAACTTGTAGCTCCTTTAACAGTGAGTAACAATATTCGTAAATGAAATAATTCTATTTGAGTTGGACTAACGGTATACCTTCGTCCTACACAATTATAATACACAGTGTATAATTACTGCGTTTAACCCAATGTGAAACATTTCGACTATTAACTTTTTGTTTTTTAAATGTATAATGACATGGAATTTCTACAAATTTCTTGCTTCTTCATACAAATAATTCCTTGCTTCTTCATCACGTAAATTTAGTGCAAAATAGTCTATTAATATGGTAACTTGATCTAAAGCAGAAGAAATTGCATTATCAATGTTTTCATTTTCAATAGTTATATTTTATTCATTAGGCAAATGGACTGGCAAACGTATTACAGAGTGACTCTTATTTTGTAATTTCTTTTCAAGTATATGCCAAATAGCTTCCACAGGTCCTTATAACGAGCTTCGATATAATCACATATTTCATTATGTTCTAAAATTATATTTTCTGTTACTGGTTCAATAGTTATAGCAGCAGCATCGTGACCTTTATAAATGTACTTATAAAGATATTTAACTGATTTAATACTTGAAACTATTTCAACATTTATGTAGGATTTGACGAATGTAGGATTATGTAGGATTTGAGAATATCCGACAGGTTGGGAAGTAAGCGTAAACCTTTTGAAGCGATAGAATAGTATATTAGGATACAATCAAAGAATGAGGTTACACGTTAGCTTCTTGTATGTCTTAACTCGAGCGACGACTTCCTTTGACTCTTACTCTAGCCTCTAGCCCATGCCCCCACGCGCTAGCTTCCGCGGGGCCCTCTCTCGGCGATCGACTACACTTCTCAACGCGAGTCGAGGAGAAGCGCGAATCCTACATTTATGTGACAATTAAATATAATTGATAAAATAGGACAATATGGAACAACATGACGATTATCAACTATGTATCCATCAGGACGTTCAAAAGTTTTCCCAACGTCTCGTCTCCGATAATATGGATAAGCATCATTATCCATTTAGTTTCTTCAAGAAAAGATTTTGGGTAATGTTTTGAACATTTTCCATCAACCAAACACCAATCACAAGGTCCATGAATCATATGTTTCATAACTATATCATGTAATCTACTGTTTTCACTTGGATCAGAAATTTCAGTAGATATATATTTATCTACAATTTGAGGAGTTGTTATTTTGAAATCTCGTTTTAAAGTAATTAATATGTGAACATGAAGCAAACGTTTTTGAAATTCAATAACGTATACAAATGCTGCTACTTCTCCAAAAAACTTTTGTTCAACAATTAACTCGATTAAGTAATTCTTTTTAATTTCAAAAACTCGAGCACAAATGTCAGGTCTATCAGAAGCTTGTTGACCAGAAAGAATATTTTCTTCGATTTCACGCCATTTCGGATTGCATGTCATTGTGATAAAAAGATCTGGTTTACCAAATTTATTAACAATCGCCATAGCATCTTGATAATTTTGTAACATATTACGTGGCGATCCAATAAACGTAGAAGGAAATATGACCATTTTTCCAACACGGCCATTTATATTATTTGCCATATTTTGCATATAATCTATTAAACCTTGATAAGTTTCAACACGTAATTCTTTTTAATGAGCTTTACAATACTCTATTCTATCTTTTTCAATTTTAACATAATTCAATTTTAACATAATTATCTACAAGCCATTGTTGAAACAAGCGGCGGCCTAATAAAAAAACATTAAATTCATTACGAATTGCCATACGATATTTAATATATTGCCCTCTAGTTATTCTCCAAGTGCTATTTAATTTCGTTAAATTACGATGCCATTCTCTAGTTCCATACGGATAAAACAATGGATCTAAGGTTCTATATTTGGATCCATAGTGCTAATTTGTTGTAATATTTTAATATTTCTATTACGTATTGTAACATAAGATTCAGGAATTTCCCCATTTCAGCAGTTTTAAAAATCGCAGTGACTTCATTTGTTCTCTGAGGATTATATCTACGTCGATCCATTCCTGATGTTAACGTAAATACTAATTGTAATTCTGATAACGATTCACCAGTTTCGATTCTTAATCGTTGTTGATTTTCTAGTTCTTCACTCATCATTTGATATGATTGAGCTAATACATTATACTGTCGTATTAAACGTTCAAGATTTGTTACAATATCAAAATCCAAAGATGAATTTTGATTAAGACGACAATCTATGGCTTCATTTGAGTCGACAATAAAAAGTTGTCCATACGTCGGACTTTCATTTTGCGCAGCATATAATGCTGTATTAATTTGATAGTAAACTTGACCTTGTATTTTAAAACAATACGGACCAGGACGTATTCTTCCTTGAAAATTAACTAAATTTGCGTTAAATGATGTGAAAGAAAAAGAACTATTATAACTACGAATATGCATAAAAAAGTGATTTGATTTTACATGACTTCCATCAAATAAAGAACGCAGAAATTCAGGTAAATGAGGCAATGGTTGGAGATAAACTGCACCATGATTGCAACAATCATGAAATGAATTTCCTTTATTAATAACCTTTTCATAGAACCTATATAATATTCTTCTACATCATTAAATATTGTATTACTAAAACATACAGAAAAACGTCTTCTTTGCGATCGGAAATATGTCTGATATTCGATAGTTTGTTGTATTGTTGATCTACTATTTGAAGGATGTTCCTCAATTTCATTATTTGAACTGCTAGAAACGCAAATAACTTGTTGATATATTGATATACCTTCAGCTATATCATTTAATTCTATAATACAATCTTTATTTAAAGTACCAGTAACATCTGTAACTTCGCGACGATTATTGTTTCTTACGGTATTAATTTCTTTTACCATTTGACGACGACGTCGTTGATTCTCGTTCCTAATCTCATGACGTCATTGTTAAAATTCTTCTTCTAAAATACGTACAATTCGACGTCTTGGCATTTTACACGATATTTATAAAAAGTAGATATATAATAAAAATAGAAACTAAACAATATTGTTCGATTAATTGATATTAACAAATATTTTAACAAATATAAATTTAAAATAATAATGTGTTTCAATCAACTTAAGTAATTCTACAATACAACGACAATTATCATCATCATAGTCATTAACATAATCATCATCATCATCATTATCGTCATCATTATCATCATTATCAACATCATCAACATCATCATCATCATCATCATCATAGTCATTATCGTCAAAATAATCATTATCATATTCATCATGATCACCAATTTAAAACAAATTACCAATTATATTTATAACATTTACAATGTATAATTACATATATAATATTATATATATTTAATTATAAAAAATTGAAAAAAACTGAGCTAATTATCTTACTGACTAAAAATTAATTTATAAATTTATTATTAGAATTATAACAATTATAATAATTATTATAAGTGTAGTATATATATCAAAGTAATATTATTTATAATAAAATATCTTAACTATACCGTAATGTCAACAATATTTAAAATAATGCAAATTAAATAATTAACGATAAACAAAAACTTTAAAATAAAACAAAATCCCCTTAATCCACTTTGTTAAATAATCACTTGTCAAAGTATTTTCGATGCCAGACTCTTCCAATGTTTTTTCATACGTCTTCCTTTTTCTTTCTTTTTATTCCTTTTTTTCTTTCACTTTAAATCGTGTGATCTATAATTGGAACAAAAATTATGTTGAAATACAGTATGTATATACACATAATAAGGAAAGGATATCGCTTATCTCATGCACATGTATTCTATTGTACATGTATTCACAAATTAACCACAAAAGTTCTTGTCATATTTATTACTATTATAACAAAAATATAATTCTATTACTGTAACATTTGCATTTAAAGTGAATAAAATACGCAGTGGTTATTCATTATTTATTGAAAAGCTTGCTATCACCACCAATTCTGTAAAAACTATTTATTACCATTAATATTATTTAAAAAGTAGCGAATTATTATAAAAAGTACTCTCTCTCGCTCTCTCTCACACCTCCCCCCCCCTCTCTCTCTCTCTCTCTCTCTCTCTTTCTCGTTATATCTATTACTATTACCCGAGAAGAAAAAATAAATTATAGCTTATTATTTTATGTTATAAAATTGTTAACCTGATATAACCCCGTTATTACTCCTTTCGTACAAACTGTCACTCGGCTGTCATTCGCCGCAATGACAGCCGCAAACGGCACGAAGCCTGCAATGCAACGTCGTCGTGACGGTCAATCAGCACCGCGGAAAAGAGGCTTACTTCGGGAGATTCGAGAGATTTCGACTTTCAATTGACACGCACTTTTTTTAAAAGGATTGAACGATTACGATAATAAGTGGATTTCGTTAATTAAATATCCAGTTTATCAAGTTTTCATCGAACGAAGCCTGCGTCACATGAATTGTTTCCACATTTAGTTATTTTTAATTTTAACGTGAGATTGAACATATAATTTCCGTTAAAATTACATCTTCCTTCTCTCCGCTAACGGTGAAATGCGTGATAAAAAAGCACAACGGTGCGTGATATTTAATATACATGGCCCCCGATCTGCGGGACCGATTTTTAAATAATGTAAGTGGAGTGTATTGAATGTTCATCTTCGACATGAACTTTGGTCTCTAACTGGGCATGGCAATTTCATGTGCTCGGCATAATGCATCCCGCTAGAATTTCTCACGGAGTTAGGGTGAAATAAATATGTAAGAGAAGAGCAACGTGTTCCCCGCGCACAAATTGAGCTCCGATACAATTGTGTCGTGATATATACGCTCTGAAGCGCAGCCTTGATATGATTGTCTCGTCTCTCTCTCCCGAATATATATTTTCGTTCAAATCGTGAAAAATCGGCCGTGAACGGTGACGATTCTGACGGTATTCCTCTTGCAATGTTAGTCAAGCATTGTAAATGAGAAGAATATCGACTGCGACCGCTGCTGCCGCTGCCACCGTCGCTTTTTCATGCCAATTACGCTTTAAATAGCGATGCGTTTCAATGCAACGCGGACATTAACGTTTATCGTCGTTGCAGCGATTTTTTCGCGCGTGAAACAGCTCGGCTGCTGCGTCTCGCTGTAGCGGAATATTTTTCCGAGTATTAAGAGTGGAAACCTCCCTGTAGGCCAAAGAAACTAGGCTATTTTCACGAATTTTTTTTCGGAAACTAAGCGGACGGTTGATTTCAAACTTGGAGATAGAAATAATAATATATATTTAACTTATAAGAACGAATTTTTATAGTGTTATATGAATAATAAAGTAGCAGATACACAAAGAATAATATGACGTGTTTAAGTGCGCGCCGTTTCACGACTCTCGTAAAATCTTGAGATACGGTGGACTAGGACAAAAACGCAAGTAAGATAATTAATTTACGAATTTGCCGTTATCGTCTGAATGAGGGAAATAAAAAATAAATTACTTTTTCAAGGCAATTTTAAGCCATTTAAAAATTATATTTGAAAAATTGCCATAAAAATCGACAGTTTTAAGTTAAAAATAAATATAAAAAATTAATATTTTTTAATTTCGCCAGTTCATACGATAGAGAGACATGTTCCGAATATGTAACTACATGTTTAAGTCGATCGGTTCATTAGTTTGTTTCAAATCGTGGGAGCTAGTTAAAGTAAAGTCATTTCGAAAAAAACACGTTTAAAGTTTCATGCACTATTTAATCATATTTCTAGTACTCACGTAAGTTTCAGCAATTCCAGGTCCATATAATATGTGTGAATTTTCTCCTGAACTTCATGATTCTTTTTTATATTTTTAGGTTTTGTAGGATTGTTTCTACAGCAATTGTATGACGAAACTTTGAAAGACCCAGTGAACGCTATGATTTTAACTTGTGCGTCGCTTCGAATAATAGGTTGTAACTTCTATAACTTTCTAAATTTTTCGATACGGATTTTAGAATGGATTCTTAACAATATGTATTTTAAGAAAATATAATAAAAAAGTCAATTTTTTTGGTCCTACAGACAAATTTGCCTCCTTAAGGGAGTATGCTCACCCAGAGGCCCAAAAGATAAGGTCAAATTTCGGAATTTTTTTCTCAGAATCAATTAGTGGAAATGGAACGAATGGTATATGTACTAAAAGATACATGTTGAGAGTTTAAAAAAAAATTATGCGGAAAAAGCAAACAATAAAAAAGATATGGCCGCCTGTAGGCAATGAAATTTTTTTGAAGATGTTCGGCGGTGGACACTCTGCAGCTGAAACGATGCATCTAAAATAAAAAAACGGAATGGGTTATACAATTTAACAATAAAGACGAGTCGTTGACGATCGCCGATTTTTAAAATCCATTATGTTTTCAAAATGGTGATGAATTAAAACTCAAGTATGGAAAATCCATGAAAAAAGTCATTATTTTTACATAATTATTAAAAAATGAAGATCTATTTGAAAAAAGTAAAATTGTCAACGACCTCTAAATTTTTCTCAGCGTACTTTGTGTAAATTTCAAAACGATCCATCGAGCGGTTCTCTAGATATCATGTCCACCGGCTTCGAAAACAGTGTTTTGAGAAAAACGCGTTTAAAATTTCAAGCATGGTTGAACTATTGTTAATGAAGAATTTTGAACTTTACCTTTAATCGTCAATTCCAGGGCCATATGAAGTACCCTCAGCAGCAATTGCAGCTTCGTGGGAAGAGCCTCCTGCTAATCCCATCCCCAACAGTCACATAACAAAGAAAAATCTTCTATTTTTATTATTCGTAAGTGCTTCCTATGTACGGACAAGACGAGATGTTTACAGGTTAGCACGAATTACATGTCATTATTATTTTGAAGCCCAAACCTCGTTCACTTGCGCGATTGAATGTCACGTCGTTTCCACACTGTTTACATTTCACAGAGGCATTTATTGCAGAAAACACAGTTAGGAAGTTAAATATTACATATCCGATAGATTTGTTTACCGGAAATCGGAACATCGAAATGTTTCGAGCCCTGTAATTTTTTTTGCGGACGCTCTCGTGTTCGCTTCTTCTTCTTTTTCTCTTTCGAACGGATTCGATGGTCGTTTTCTTCTTCTCGGTCTGTCTCGTCTAAGCGAAATAGAAGCTCGAGAAATTTTCTCTTTTGATGCCATTATTATCACACGTTTCGAAATTTTAATATACAAACAGAAGAGCAAGTGCCTAAATTATAGTAGTCCACTCGCTAGCTCAACGGCTTTCGTACTGAATTCTAACGGTTCTCAACTGAAAGACGCAGGCAGAAGGGATTCTCTCCGTGGAAGGGATAGCTCCGTTAACAACAGAACATACAAAGAAGATCGAAAGAATCGAAAGAACAGCTGAAACCCGAAATACCGCTAGAGCGGTTGTACGCGCCACTTCAGGTAGTTTAGTTCGAACGCTCGATCGCTCCAACTTGTTTTTCTCATAACTTCGTCAATTTTAAAGATATCGATGTGAAAGTTTCAGGGTATATTTTTAACATTTGGAACTTTAAAAAAAGCAATAAAAATGCAAAAAATGTCTAGATGAGCGTGCCCCCTTAAGATTCATCCAGGAGCGTTTATTCTCACCGCTTGTTGGGTGATTGAATATTTTGTATCATCCATATGCGAGCTTGCAACACGCGATTGTCGTTATCGCATCGACAACAGTAAACAATAACACTGCCGTTCCACTTTCTTTCTTTCTTTTTTGCTCTGTTATTTATATTTCTTGCGGATCCCGGAGCATATCTCTTAATTGTCGCGATTATCACACACGATCATCATAATTGCGACGATTATTTCGAATTTGGCCGCAGGACAAAGAATGAGACCGCATCGTTGACACTCGGCTGTCTCTAATATCAACAGCGAGAGATATTTCAGTTGCAGACTCCGGCGCAATTAATCCGATTATTACGAATATCATTTCGCAGGCACTATTTTCTCCGACTCCGCCATTTGTACATGCCAGGTGCGTATAACTCGAGCGGTTCGCACGTGCAATTTGCATAATTCCCACATAGCGAGGCAAAAAATTAATTTCACTCAGAAGAGAACTCAAACGAAATAGCGCGACGCATTAACGGCATTGCCATTTTCTCAGACAATCCTCTGTTCGGAGAGAAGGAATGGGAGGTATCTATCCTTTTCTTGGCAACGCGAAGTAATTGAGGGACGGTAGTAAATAACGCAGAAATGCTCCTCTCCCTCCACCCTCTCTCTCTCTTTCTCTCTCTCTCTCTCTTTCATCCTCTCTGTCTCTGTCGTCAGCAAAGTGCCGAAGGGAGTAATTGCCATTCAAAGGACCTTGTTGCAGTGCGGTTAGCCGAGTACGTTCGATTACAACTAGTTTTCGTGGCATATTGTTAGGGAGTTTCCTGGTTATATTGCATATTGTTGTAGCAACAGATTCCGCGAGAATAACTTGGAGTTGAACCTTCGCGACGAGCGAGCGCTGCAGCTTGTTTGTAAGTTCTTAATTCTGCTCCCTAAGCGTTTCTCTCTCGTCCCTCCCTCTGTTTCTTTCTTCGGGGCAAGGGAGGTGCGCGAGCTTAGCTGAGAAATTAAATTTCACTTTACTCAAGATTAATTGTATGGAAGTTCCATGAAGTAACACGTAGCCAAAATGTAAGCTGCGGGCCCAGGTGCGAGGTGTCCCCTCATTCGTCGTGTTTACATTCTCGAGGTCGCGGATATTCCGTGAAAATCCCCCAACTCACGATCTTGAGTGTTTTCAGCGAAGTCGCGAACAACCGATATTTTTGGGTAGTAATATAAAATGTTTTAGTTTCGCACGATTAAAATATGATAAAAGATGATGAAAAGGTATAATATTATAAAGTTATATGGTTTTTATATAATATAATATAATATAGAGTGGCGTCATTTGGTATATATTGGTATGGTATATATAATCAGTGGCGTAAATTGAGACCTATAATACGACCGTTTCTTACGACGTTGAAATTTGGAGCGTTCTTCGAGCGAAAATTGAAAATAGCCTTTATTTAAAAAAAAACCACTTAATATAAATGTAAATACATATAAAAGATAAATTTGTGTTAAATATGACATGACATTATAAGAAAGTTGTTCTTCTCGAAAATTACGTACATATGATATAATCATTCATACAAATTATAATTACTTCCAGCGCTCACAGCGCTCTGTGCCAAAAACTGACAATGCATTTTCACTCTCTGGTATGTGGGAAAATAGAAAAAAATTAGTTTAACAGCAATATCGTCCCAGAACACTTTCGTTCTTCCCGAAAATTGTGTGCGTATCACCACACTCAGATAGATTATAATTACACCCGGCACTCACAGCGTTCTGTGCCAAAAACTGACAATGTATTTTCACTCTCTAGCATGTGGGAAAAGAGAAAAAAATAGGTTAATAGCAATATCGTCCCGGAACATTTTCGTTCTCCCCGAAAATTGTGTGCATGCTACCACACTCAGACAGATTATAATTAGTAGCATTTCTTTTTAGCAGAAGTGACGTCAGATGTTACTGTTCTTTCCAACAGTGCAGCAGAACTTTGTTAGTGCAACAGTTCACTGTACTGCTTGTACTAGGTCTGGAGCTAGTGCAAGCAGTTCAGTGTAGCGAGCAGATCTTACAAGGGGAGGACGCATCGACCGGGAAACGGTTTGGAACGAAACTTACGGAGTTAATAGTACTTGACTACTAATAACTCATGGTAATAGCATACGACGCAATACCTCTTCGTTTTCGAGAAAAAACGGTCTAAAGAAAAGAGTCAACAAAGTGTACGAGTTAGTAAGAAGGGTATTCAAGGAAGCGGCGTAGCGCAGGAGCGAAGGTAACGGACTACCGAGCTGACGGCTGAGGTTCGATCTTTTCTGTATGGTTTTTTTTATTCTATAAGCATACAAATGGAACAGAAAACATTAATAAATAATAAAACTGCGTTTCTTAAATATATTAGTGTTTGTTAAATATATTATTAATGATTTAAATTGCAAAAAAACCATAAATCTTATCTATAAAATATATAGTGTATGAGAAAATTTTTATATAATAATTGCAATGGAAATAGGAATAAAAATATTGTTATGAAATATATAGGAGTGCTATTAATCCTTTGCGGTCCATGCCGTCACTGTGGCGGCATTCGCAAGTCGTCATAGAAGTCGGTACCGCCAGGCTGGCATTCATGATCGCTTGACGTGCGGCACGGCAAACGAGGCTAGCGATAATGAAAGAAAACTATTCTCCCGATGCTAGATTCAAATGTTTAGATCAATTTACAGATATCAATATTTATCGATCTCTTCGAAATCGGCCGACCGCAAAAGGTTAAACTAGTATGAGATAATTTTTCGTAATCTTATATCGTATATATAAAATATTTGTTTCTGTTACAACTCTCTATGTTGTGTTGAAATCGTGTTGTGTTGAAGTTGTGTTGTGTCTTTATCTCTTCTGGCAATCCCCCTCCAAAAACTTCCTTTGTGTCATTCTAAACGATCGTTAAGAATGACGAAATGATTCGAGCATCGGAACAGTCGTCAGTAGAGCAAGCAGTAGTGTGTGTTTACTAGTGATACAGAGCAGTTCAGTGATCATATTTAAATTACATATATCATAATAATGTCAGAGAATCCTTCAACAAGCAAAATAGTTGATGTAGAATCGCTAGAAGAAAGATCTTTTGAAAACGGAGATTTTAAAGGTGAATTCACTAATGCTCTCGTATATGCGAATTCTATTTACGAGAATAATGAATTATTATCGAAAAATTCTCCAGCGAAAATATAATATATTTTTACTCCTATTTCCATTGCAATTATTATATAAAAATTTTCTCACACACTATATATTTTATAGATAAGATTTACGGCTTTTTTGCAATTTAAATCATTAATAATATATTTAACAAACACTAATACATTTAAGAAACGCAGTTTTATTACTTATTAATGTTTTCTGTTTCATTTTTATGCTTACAGAATAAAAAAACCATCAGCAGGGATCCAACCTCAGCCGTCAGCTCGGTAGTCCGTTACCTTAGCTGCTGCGCTACGTTACTTCACTGAATACCCTTCTTACTAACTCGTACACTTTGTTGGCTCTTTTCTTTAGACCGTTTTTTTTTAAAACGAAGAGGTATTGCGTCGTATGCTATTACCATGAGTTATTAGTAGTCAAGTACTATTAACTCCGTAAGTTTCGTTCCAAACCGTTTCCCGGTTCATGCGTCCTCCCTTGTTAGAATAATACACATACATATATACACATACACAAATCTCATCCTTTGAATCTTTCATCGTCAGTAATAAATAAATATGGGGGAAAATAACGCGCATATCAAATTGGCAACGATTAATTAAT